>NC_133770.1:70758848-70793167 GCF_003597395.2 Chelonoidis abingdonii
ATTTCACCAGGACATTGCAACAATGGAGAAACGCTATCAGGGCAAATGGAGCCCATCAATGCTTGCAGACTATTGCTGGACAGTGACAAGAGATGCTCCATTTAATGAATACAAGAGACAAGCCAAGAAGCGCCGAGCAGACACTGAATAGGACTAAACTATACACATAATAGTTTTTTGCCTTTAGTTTCAAGATCAATTTTATTTATATAACCCTTTTGCAGATATTTAAAGTGTTACATAAACAGGACAGGTGAAATATTATCATGTAAAGCAACCATAAACACATGAAAAGACCTAGGTTTACAATTTATGATTAAAACTCGACTATCTACACAATATACATAGATATAAAATGTAAAAACTTAAATATCTTAGAAACAGTAGCCAATCAATTGTTTTGTCATATTTGAATTCAGCACATCAAAATACATAATAAATACACATTTTATCTCTGAAGCAGACGACTTCTCAAAAATTGTAGACCAGAGTTATGCACCCACCTTATAGTAGCCCCATCTAAGTTGTATTTGCCTACTTTATTGATAAGAATATCATGTATATGTATATGTAATATGAGTATGTATATACACACACATATACACATACACTGCATATGCCAATTAATGTAACAAGGTCCTATACTAGACATATAAGTTTCATTTCATCAAGATTTGATTATGTCCCAAGTCCCAAAAAGAGGGTGCTTGATCCAAATCTCAATGAATTGAGTAAGTGTCTTCCCATTTACATCAATTGGAAATTTCTATCAGGCTTTAGTTTTGAGGATATATTCATTGTATTTTTATGACAACTATCACTCCTAACATCCTATATATCTTACAGGATTTTAAAAGGAAAAATATTAAAGCCAACATGATGTTGTATTAAAGACTAGAAATAGAAAGTCTCATTTAAAAGTGGATAATCATGGTATTTTTAAGGTTTAGTGAATATATATATCCTAAAGAATTAAAAGAAAACTGAGTACCACCTATTAATGTCCCACTTCTCCAGATGAGAAATTAAATTCTTTCCAATGCAAGTGGGCAAAAAGGATTACAAGATCCAGAAATGGAGTAAGAAGCTCACTAATATAGGTCTATTGAAGCTGTGAATGCAGAAACTTCCACACTTCAGCAGTCTATTATTTATATGACAGAATGAAGATCTGAAAACATGAAATATAACCTTAAATTATTCACTTATTCTTTTCACAAAAGAAGAAACCATCAATCTAACACTAACAGACTTCAACTATATTTCTAAAGGTTTCAGGAAAACTGCCTTATTTATCAAAACTTTATTCTCCCCTTTTGTTCATTAAATACTGTAGCTTTGCATTAAGGTCAAACAGTGTCAACCAATTACTGTTGCTGGAAAAGTCTTGCCTCCTTAATACTCAAACTAACCACAATACACAGTGAATTATTTTAATAGGCAAATTGAATGCTGTTTACCCAAAATTCATTTCAACTATAAAAATGTATTTTAAGGGTTTCTATCAACAATCAATTATAGTACTATTTATTATCAAAGCAGCATTAAACATGATTCTTACTTGTCTACTTAAATGCCAGGCTAAAACAAAAAAACAAACAAAAAATCAACAATACCTACTTTAGCATATTCAGCAATAGTCTCTTTTTAGTTCATACTAAAGAAATGCAACAAATATTATATGACCTAGAAAACGTAGTAAACTGAAAGGTAAAAAATGATTGTTCAAATTGTAAAAACAACATAGCATTCTGAAGAGATTATCAGTTTGGTATAAAAATATTTTGGATTCTACTTTTATAAATTTGGGGTTGGAGATGCAACACACAAAACTGAGAAAATACACAATAGCCTTTACCACTTTTTTATTTTGATCCTGCATTGTGATTTTCAGAGCTCCTATTTTGCACTGTATTTGTTAATATCTGGACACATCTGTGTTATTACATATTCAGCATTTAGTTTTCTCAGTACAGTATAATGAGAGGATCATGTGTCAGGGCTTCATGGAATATGGAAACTTTATAACCTATGTTATGGATGACTTAATTTCTTCCTTTCTGGGTTACCCCTGGCTGGCACTACAAACCACTATGCACAAAAAGAGTAATAAACTGTAATCTTGTGTACATGTTACATCAGCAGTTTTCAAACTTTTTGAGCTGAGCCCTATGCTTTGAGTTACACTTTTTAGTTGCGCCCCTACCCAACCCAGACAAAAATAGATACAATACCTGTCTCTCCTCCCTCGGGTTTTCAGGGTCAGGGAAGGAATGTATGACCGTCTCTGGGGACAAAGCCAGAGCTGGGTATGGAGGCTTCCAGAAACAGTGCAGTGAACGCAGATACTGACCCACAGGCTTGGTGGTCTGTTGAGGTGAGTCAGGCAGTGTAGGTGGTGCTCCCTTCCCATGCCCTGACACATGAGGCTATCCCGAGCCACCTGACGCTTGCCCTCCCCCAAACATTCCTGCGCACCCCCCAGTTTGAAAACCTCATATACCGTCAGTGAGCATGCAGTGCTATCTGTATGAAAACTTAATGCACAACCAGTAGAAAAATAATTATACTCTTAATACAACTGCAGGAAAGTAAAGTGCTTGTAATAGAAAAATGTGTATTTCCCTTCTCATTGAACTATTCATCTTCAGCACTTTGTGATTTCCTACCTACTACTGTAATTTACAAAGCCAACTGAATTTTCAGAATAAAAAGTAGTGCGTTAGTCAACGATTCTTTGTACAACCTTGAGTGCAATATTTAGCTTCCTGAGAGATGTAAATCAGAGTACAGTAGAGAGAAAGACAGGCTCTTATGCGATGAGGAAACCATCCTTGCGAAGATAAAGAGTAGACATTCTACTTTTTCTAGATACATCAGCTTCACTAGATAGCACTAACCTGCAGTGGAAGATTTGGAGGTAGGTTGCAAGATAAGGGAACAGGCTAGAGACGAGAAAAGCTGTTTTAATTATAGCTGGGAACAAAAAATGTGTTTAAGGAAGTCTACTGTATAATTACATTTGCAAATTTAGAAAGATGCCCAGAGGCTGGCTTGCAGCTATGAGCAACTAGTAACTCTATAGTTCGGCTACAGTAGTGGCTGACTCGAGCAGAAGACATCTTTCTGTGTAGTTGAACTGACTTTGATTAAGAAAAGGAAGGACTTCTACTGAAATCAGTAAGATTCTATGATGAGTCAGATTATACCTATTCTCAACAAGGTGTGTTTAGAGATTGTAAAACTACTTTAGGGAGACTTAAGTGCATTCATGTCCTAAAACCTGATATCTTCTGTGCTGAGTTCTAACAATGTTAAATATTTGGTAGTCTACTTAATGTACAAGGTATTTGGAGAATTCTTTTTCTGTGCTATCACACACCACCAGAATCTTTAACTATTAGGATGCTAATTCACAAATGAAATTGATTAATAAATTAACATTAATTTTTATACCAAGCCATTACTCTCACTTTGGCTTAACTGACCCAATTGGATGGGTGGAGTATATAATTTAATGGAACACAAGCTAAAATACAAATTAAATACATATTCCCAAACTTGGATTCAGAGCTGAAGTGATGTTGCATGCAAAAAACAAAGGGCCAAGGTCACCTACAAATTTAAATAGTGTCAATTTATAAAATGGCCTCAGGGATTAAATAAAGTTTTTAATAAGTAAAGAACTGATTATAAAACACTTCAGAAGCTTTAAAGGTGATCTCCACTATTGCATTGAATGCCCAAATCACTCAAAGAGAATCATTTATCATATTAGGTTAAAATGTACTGAAGGTAAGATTTGATATATTACTTTACATGTCAGAGTTAAAATTCATACTCAGTGCATGGTGCTGGAAGCAGTCTTCTTCTTGCAATCTCTTCTCCTAAATCCAAAATCTTGGCTTCAACAAAATACCTCAGATAAAGTCTATATGCTAACCATTTTTGGTATACCAAGACAATGCAACAGACTTGCATACAATCAACATACAAGAGAAGAGATAGAACTAAACAATTACTTAAACTGATATCATACGAACACAGAATTGCTGTTAAAAGCAATCCAGTAATAATGTTTAAATTCCTGCAATACAAATGTCAATACCCACTTGAGTCTAACTAAATAAGCCATCCTTTACTTTTGTGCTATACCTGTAACTAAGAGTTTATAGATTTGCTTTATGATACGCGCCAGCACTGAAGCCGAAAACTATTACAAGTATTACTGGTGTTTTTCTGACTTACCTGTCTATGAAAATACTGTAACGATGCATACTCAGAGTTGATCATATTTTGAATCTGTTAGCAGAGTTTAACCTTCTCTGATTCCATCAGTTCAAGTTACCATAACAAGCAAATAAAAATCTCCAAGATATATAGCTGAGACTACAACTAAAACAAAACATAATAAAATTTTGTGCTATGACATCAATTCACTTCATCTTACAATGTTTTTGTGAGAGGTTAGATTTTGATACATCAACTTAATAATGTAATAGCTAAAAGGTACAGCAATTAGGGTTTCTTTGACTATCAGTAAACCAATTCACATATCCATTTGACAAAGACGAAGTCTGAAGTGACTCAAACCCCAATATCAGAAATAAGACAGTTATGTATACTGTTTAACTATTCTATATTTGTCCACATGACAATAAAAATATCCTGAGATTTGATGCCACACTACTAGAATCCATTTAGAAATACCCTATTTTTCTTCTTTTTTGGAACAAGATCTAAACATTTACTATAGCATCGCAAACTTTTCTCTGTTTGAAACTTATACTAAACTAGGACTCAAAAAGGTGCCATTCTACTGGATATGGTTAGGAGTGGCTTCAATTTAATGTATTACAATTGCATTCTGTTACCTCCAAAGTGGTTTGGGTTTTTTTAAGTTTGATCGTCTTATTTGGAATTGAACAACGTTTGCGGGTCTTCAAACTCTCAATATTTTCTCAGAGTAACAACAAAGGTATTTAGTCTTTATATACTTAAAATAGAAACACAGGCATGGATTGAAAAGACTGAGTTGTACAGCAAAGGACTAATTTGAAACAGGTAAGCGAAGGTTCATAGGCGCAAATCAAAACCCGTAATATCAATTGTAACTCAAAATGAAAATTGGTTTTGATAGGCATTTCAGATGTGGGACAAGATAGAATTTTTGTGTAACAAATTCTGGTTTGAGTTCTGGGAAGAGGGGTTAATTGGACTTTAAAAGCAAGTCAAATTTGTTATTTTTTGCCATATATTTTCACATCTACTTGGTATTCCAGTTGTGCACATTTTGCTTTCCAAGTGATCAAAACGATTTTTTGGAAATCAGTTTAAGTGAGGGCTAGCCCAGACAATGGACATTTAAAAAAAATAATAATAAAATAAAAAAAAAAAACACTGACATTTTGGTTTTCCCCCATCTTTACAGGAACTTTTGTATTGGAAAGCATATAGGAACCTCTTCCTGAGACTTACCGTCTGTTGCCTTTCTTCAAAAATAGCAGCTGTACATGCTGATTTGGTCCAAATGTATCTACTGTACATATTGCAGTCTAGCAATTTGAGCTACTCCCTTCAGGAGCTTACAGAGAACGGAGTATTTTTGCTAAAATATTTACCTTCCTTGAAGAACAAAAGTAATCTTCTACTTCAAGGGTTTCACAACAAGATACAAGAAGGCTGGCAAATAGATCCACACTATCTACTCCTATGAACAAGCCACCCTCTTGCTTCAGCTCATGAAATATGGCAAAGACTTTCAGGCATCTCAAAATTGATTTTTAAAGGAAAATTAGGTTTTATAACGGAGCTTTTCCCTAGATAACTCTTCCTTTCTAGTATGTATGATTCCAAACCTGTACATCTAGGAAACATTTCCCAAATTACAGCAGATTTAACTGAATAGAAAAAAAAAAAATCACAAGAGAAAAAAGGGAAGAAGGTAGGCCAAGAATAATTTCGGTGGCCATTACATAAAGCAAGTGGAAAACCTTTCACACAAGTAGAAAAAGGAAAAGCAGAAAAACCTTTCAAGAGACCATCATTTAAGCAAGAACTTTGGTGTACCAGAACACTTTAGATCAGTACTGTCAGAATGCTTCTAACCTAAAGCAAGAGTTTTTTTCACTGACTTCAAAAATGAAAATCTTCAATATATACCACACCACCGATCATAATCTGAATTTGCTGCTACAGGAAAGGTACATGAAGCAATGCATAATCTCAGACCATGATTTCAAGTGCAACGGATCTAATTCTCTTTTGAAACGTCATTGCAACATTTTGTTTCCCCACGTTAACTGCAGCACACACCTAGTATTATTCCTCTGGAGCATCTCTCATGTATATATATATATATATCTAGAAGAAAACTAAATATGAATTTTCCTACCTTCACCCACAGGGTCTAACCTGACCATGAAAACTTAATAGGTGACTGACAGCTTAAATCTACAGTCTGGATATACACCTAGAACTGCTGAAACTACATGATCACGGGTGTTTCCATGACTAGTATATATTTGAACAAGATGGATAGAAGTATCAACAGTTCTCCTTGACAGTAAACCCTCTTTGTCGCTACATAGTCATACCACTGAGACCAAATATTCTTGCTATAGAAAAAAAAAATCCAATTATTTTAGGGAATAAGACTGCAAAAATTCAGTGTATTTACATGGTTACAGATTTCTAGACTTGGATAACTTTCTAATCAAACAGAGAAATATGATCCTCCTAGAGTTGTGCATGCATGAAACAGAAGCAAAGTGACCACATTTTGAATAGACAGGACTGGAAGCTCTTAAATTGCTCACAAAATGTGAATTGTAAGACACTATACTGTTTCACTACTGTATAATGCACCAAAACTCAATTAAGGCAAAATAAGGGAGAGGACAGACATCATTTGAGGGATGTCATTTTAAATTTATCATGAATAACAAATCAGCCATTTCTATTGTGGGCTTTAGAGAAGAATTTTTGGCATCCTTTGCCAATGTCACTAAAACCAGCTACATACTGTACTTTGTGCTCTTGGAATATTTATTATCTTATATCTATATTATATACACTGAAGCGATGAGCTCTACAGGAGTTACTGGGACTTAACATCTGCTAAAATTTAGATAGAAACAATTTTGTTTTCTGTGACCTTACGAACATCCCACCCCACCAGAGGACAAACGGCTCACTGGTATCAGGTAGTGAGTTTCAGTTGGCTTGCCCAGTTCAGTACCCCAATTCACTTATGTTACAGTCTGTATCTAAGGTACCATTGTAAAACCAATAATTCACTGATTATTAATATTCTTGCATGGTGTATGTATGTTAAGAGCCTAAAGGAATGAACAAATGTGAAAGAAATATGGGACTAAAATGCATTTGAAGCAGACAAGTCTGGAGAACGAGTAAACAGTTTTTTTTCCAGACAAAGGAAAGGCTGATGCTTCCATCCAGATGCAAACACAATCAAGTGGCCATTGGCCGGAATGTCAGAAGCAGCAGAGACAGATCAATTTTCACTGTAGAAAGCACCAGGACGGAGGAACCAGCATAGAACTTTCCCCATCTGACTCCATGGTACTTATCTCACAGCAAAGGCACTGGACTTGGAGAAAGATACATTTAAGATGTTCACTGGACTACAAAAGAGATGGACAAAGAACCTCAAGTTCTCTTTCAGCTAAGGAAGCTGAACTGAGCATTTTGGACTTTGTGGGAGAGACTAACCAAGAGGGTAGTCTAGCCATCTTGCTGGAGGGAGGTGTGGTAATAATTTTACCTTGAAACAAGACTGTAGTTTTGTGATGTTTTGGTAAGTAGAAAGTGATTTTCATTTCTACTTGTTTGTAACCATTCCAGATTTTATCCCTCGTACTTGAACTTATGCAAACCCTCTCTCTTTTTGATTAAATACATTTGTTTCACTTTCGCTCTAGATCAACCCAATGCTGTGTTTGACTTGAAGTGATTATTAACTCCAGTAAAAGCAACAAGCTGCTGTGCTTTTGTCTCTTTAAAAGAACAACAGACATTATTACTTCTCAGTGTTCTAAGGGAGGACTGGACATCTCAGGACAGTTGGTTCTGGGGAAATTAGAAATTGTCGTTGTGCTGTGGTCTCTTGACTAGAGGAACCAAGGTTGGTGGAAGACCATAGTGCGACTGTGGTGTAACAAGCAGACTGCTGGAGTCAGACTTGCTGAACCAGGGCTGTTCAACATATAGACACTTAGTGCACGCTTATAGGCCAGCTGAGAGCATCTAGACAAGGAGGTTCAGCAGCAGAACATTTTAAGGCACTCAAGGTTACAGGACAAGTAGTGACAACCTCCCACTGGCCTGGACTGCATCCCAGAAGGTGACATTTTCCAAATGTGCATTTGAAAAAAAGTTTAACGATACAATAAAAGATATATAAGCATAACAGACAAAAATAAATGATCTAATAAGCTTCTTAGGAAACTGACAGTTGCATACAGTAGCTACACAGGTTACTCTTTTATCCACAAGTGAATTAATCCATACTGCAAAAGTTTCTAGTCCGACCATTCCTCAAGAGATGCAAGCTAAACACAATGACGTGTCTCAACATTTATGAAGGATACTTGCATTTGGAAAAACTAAAATCCATTAAATTACTCTCAAAAGCTCTTAATTATTAAACATCCATTTTTTTCTTTTCTCGTAAATTAACTCCACAAATGTCAAAGAGCATATAATATTATCTAAATTCAAAGAAAAACAAAATACACAGTGTATGCAACATAGTAATAGACAGACAACTTCATTAGTCTGTAGCATACGACATCCATAGACTATTATCATAATAAATGGGGGAAGTAGGTGAGATTCTGTCAACAGTAAGGTCTGGAAAAAAAAGCTTCATCTGTATGACAAATATGTCTTCCTTAAACATACATAGGTCATGCTGACATTCAAAATCTACACATAGAATAATTTTCTTCCTTTCATCTGTTCTCTTTTCAAGTTTAACAGATTTTTTGCTACTTTGCAACAAAAATTATCTTAATTTATTAAAGATACATAGTGTATGATTTAGTTTTTTAATATAGAGGAGTTAAATTTGCCAATATTAACAGGTAAAAGCCCAGCTGAACTAACTCATTATCTTCTGCACTTCTGCCACCAAAGTAACAATGTAAAATAGAAACCTTTGTTGTCAAGCATACAATTTTAAAAGTCTTTGTCAGGATCTGTGACTCCTGTTAGTGTACCCATGCAAGTAACACACAGGGGTTCAAATTATTTCAGTTCTGTAGCTGACATGCTGTCATAAGCATAATTCCTAATTCTGAACCTTAGAGCCCAAAATGTGGGTGCCTGCATGAAACCTCCAAGCTTAATTACCAGCTTGGGTCTTATAGCGCTGCCACCAGCCAAAATGCCATGTGCTTTGGCTCACTTCCTGGTCTCCCTAGAAAACCTTCCCTGGGGACCCCAAGCTCAGATGCCTGAGTCTTATCACAAAGGGAAATAACCCCCTCTCCCCTTGTCTTCTCTTTTACTCTCCTCCCCAGGCTTCCCTTTCCGTGTGTTTTATCCTGGAAGAGTTACTGTGACTAAACTTCCTTGAATTACAAAACAGAGAGGCAATTTTACCTTACCCCCTCCTTCTTTTTCCCCCTCCCAGTCTTTTCCCTGAGAGAGAGACCGTAATATCCTGGCATGGGTTTTCTATCCCCTAGAGCCTCACTTGAGAAAAGAAAAATCCAAACAGGTTTTAAAAAGAAAAAGCTTATAACAAAAGAAAGAAAAGACATAAAAATGCGCCTCTGTATTCAATATAACAATATAACCAGGGTCAATCCTAAAGACAAATATGAACAAACAGCCTTTATTCAAGAAAGAAATTACAATTTTAAACATTCCAGAAACTACACACATGTAAATACAAAAAAAACAATAAAAGCCTATTGTTTTTCTACCTTTGTACTCACAACTTGGAAACTGAAGTTTAGAAGCTTGAAGATAGAAAGATCCCTCTCATAGCCGAGAGATAGACCCGAAACACCGACAAAGGGACACACACCCAAACATTCCCTCCGTGAGCTTTTAAAATCTTGTTTCCTGATTGGTCCTCTGATGAGGTGTTTGGTTCCCTTTGTTAACCCGTTACAGGTGAAAGAAACATTAACCCATAGCTATCTGTTTATGACACATGCAAACCACCATTTCATGGGGATCAAACTATACATATGATGGTGTGTTCAAGCTGCAAAGTAAGCTTTCAATATCAGAAAGAAGCAGCTTTATATTGCATGCTTTATATTGTCCTTTTTGTAGTGTGCTTAGCTTGTAAATTCTACATTATGAGATAAGATCAATCAGAAGAAACAGCTCTAACTGTGATCCATATGCAATAAAAGTTGTAATCAATTCTTTAAAGCAAGTTAAAATATTGTCATATTTATCAATAAAAATGGCAGCTAGTTTATAGATATGAGGTCTCTCACAATTCAAAACATGTAACATAACAAATATTTACCCAATTTAAACAATTGTCTGAATGTATATAAATAATGGGAATTTGTGGGCTACTGAAATAGAAAACAGGATTACAAAGCAGCATAAGAGGCTTTTATAACTTTCACAAACCTGAGAATTCTGTAAAAATATTTAAACAAGAAATGTTCCTCAAGAGACAGTGGGTAAATTCCTCAGAAGCACTCAAATTATAAATTTTTTAAACAAATCTGCAGAGTCAGAATAATCAGTATCACTCAGTATCTAGATGCCCCATTTTCTTGACCCTCATCAGTCTAAGCATTGACCTGGGTTATTCCTGCTGCATTGCTGGATGAGCTAACAATGGATGAAGATGACGTATCCAGGCTGGTTTCATCTACCATTCAGCTGCTTTCAACACAGTTAATTATGAGGTTTTCACCACACACATGCAGTCTTCAGCAGAAGTTGATGGCATTACTCTTAAATGAATTCATTCTTCTCTCAACCAAATCCCAGACGGTAATATTGGGCAACTGTACATCTACCACAAGAGCAACCACATGGTGTTGTACAATCTTCCACCTGTCCTCTCGCTTGTTCAATAGGTATTAGTGAGGAAACACGGGTTGTAGCATCTTTAGCAATTTGATGACACTTATCTGTGTTCTAATCTCCTCTTACCCAGATGCTGGTACTGAATTGACTTCCTTCTCCACTGTCTGGAGGAGATTTGGGCATGGATAAAGAAACCGGCAGAGATTCAATTCAGGTAAGACAAATGTGATGGGGTGGATTGAAGAATACAACCTGAAGATAAGGCAAAAATTGTACCTGTCCATCCATTGGAGATGTCTTCCCACCAATTTTTGCTCAAGACTCTTGCCCACATGCTCAGGGTTTAACTGATCGCCATATTTGGGGTTGAGAAGGAATTTTGCTCCAGGGCAGATCGGCAGAGGCCCTGCAGGTTTTTCACCTTCCTCTGCAGCTTGGGGCATGCGTCACTTGCTGGAGGATTCTCTGCAGAGGTCTTCAAACCACAATTTGAGGACTTCAATAACTCAGACATAGGTTAGGGGTTTGTTACAGGAGTGGGTGGGTGAGATTCTGTGGCCTGCATTGTGCAAGAGGTCAGACTAGATGATCATAATGGTCTCTTCTGACCTTAAAGTCTATGAGTCTATGTCTGGAAACTAGGAATCCAACTAGACTCCACAGTTTTGGTCTGGACATATCACTTTCAATGGTTAGCTTTCTATTATTTGCAGTTTGTTAGAAGTTGTCTCTCTCATGACTGTCACCACTTCATCTTAATGACTCCTTGAATATATGTAGTAACTACTATGCTATCGAAAAATACAAGGGGATAGAGAATTGTTGTGACACTGTTTTCCCAGACCCCAAGAAGATACGTGTACTCTGTTACCTTGAACAAAGCTTGTCTATTTTGCTAAACAGAAGTTGGTCAATATAAAGTATTAAGACTCACTTACCTTTGTACCCTTACGGATGGATACTCTAACACTTGACTTGCAGCTACAAGAGATGTTAAGAGTAACAAGAAGGGTTTCTTCAGGTAGTTAGCAAAACAAGAAGGAAGTCAAGGAAAATGTAGGCCCCTTATTGAATGAGGGAGCAAACCCGCGCGGTGACACCGAGGATGTGGAAAAGCTAATGTACTCAATGATGTTTTTGCCTACTGTCTTCAAAACAAAGTCAGTCCCAAAGTGCCGCACTGGCAGCACAGTATCGGGGAGAAGGTGACCAGATCCTCTTGGAGAAAGAAGTGTTCAGGACTATTAGAAAAACTGGCTGGAGCCACGACGTCCATGGGGCCGAATGCGCTGCATCCGAGGGTGCTAAAGGATTTGGCGGATGTGACTGCAGAGCCCATTGGCACAGGACGTCGCTAGGGGTTTTAATGCCCTAGGCACCACGGCAATTTCGCGCCTCTGGCGCACTCTCCCGCAGCCTCCCGGTGGAGGCTGCAGCAGTCATGGTGCAGACGGTCGGCTGTCCACCCACGGCTCCGGTGGAGTTGCCGCAGAGTGCCCTGAGTGAGGTCCACCGAGCCAGCGCAAGCAGCGAGGCCGTCCCAGAGCACGACTGCAGCAGCTCCACCAAGCCACCTGCCGCCTCCTTGGCAAACGCCACCACCACCAATAATCCTGGCGCCCTACGGCGATTGCCTAGGCCGCCTAAATGAAAGTGCCGGCCCTGATTGCCATTCTTTGAAAACTTCATGGCAATCGAGGGAGGTCCCTGGATTGACTGGAAAAGGCTATCTAGTGCCCATCTTTAAAACAAGGGAAGGAGAGATCGCGGGAACTACAGGCCAGTCAGCCTCATCACCTCAGTCCCTGAAAAATCATGGAAGGCAGGTCTCAAAAGAATCAATTCTGAGTATTGGAGGGGGAAGTGATCAGGAACAGTCAGATTGGAATTCATCAAGGACAAAGTCATGTCTGACAACCTAATTGTCGTTCTATGAGGAGATAATTGGATCTGTGATGGAGGAAAACAAGTGATGTTTCCTGACAATGGTCTACCTTGGTCTAGTTGGCAAGCCGTTTCAAGCAGAAGTGGCCCCAAGGGTCGGTTTTGTTCAATATCTTCATTAATGATCTGGAGGCTGCCCGCGGACCTGCACACTTCAAGCCAAATTCAGCAGGATACAACTGGGAGGAGTGGCAGATACGCTGGCGGTGCGGATAGGATACACGAGGGATCTAGACAATTGAGGATTGGGCCAAAAGAAACCTGAATGAGGTTCAACAAGACAAGTGCAGAGCCCTGCACTTTAGGACGGAAAGAATCCATTCACTGTTACAAGACTAAGGGACTGAAGGCTTAGGAAGCAGTTCTGAAGAAAGGACCTAGGTTACGTGGATGAAAAGCTAGATAGAGTCAACAGTGTGGCCGCGCTTGTTGCCAAAAAAGCTAATGCATTTTGGGCTGTATAAGTAAGGGCATTGCCAACAGATTGAGGGACGTGATCATTCCCCTCTATTCGACATTGGTGAGGCCTCATCTGGAGTGCTGTGTCCAGTTTTGGGCCCCACACTACAAGAAGGATGTGGAAAAATTGGAAAAAAAAAGAGTCCAGTGGAGGGCAACAAAAAATGATTAGGGGGCTGGAGCACATGACTTATGAGAAGAGGCTGAGGGAACTGGGATTGTTTAGTCTGCAGAAGAGAAGAATGAGGGAGGATTTGATAGCTATTTCAACTATCTGAAAGGGGGTTCCAAAGAGGATGGATCTAGACTGTTCTCAGTGGTACCTGATGACAGAACAAGGAGTAATGGTCTCAAGTTGCAGTGGGGGAGGTTTAGGAAAAACTTTTTCACTAGGAGGGTGGTAAAGCACTGGAATGGGTTACCTAGGGAGGTGGTGGACTCTCCTTCCTTAGAAGTTTTTAATGTCAGGCTTGACAAAGGCCTGGCTGGGATGATTTAGTTGGGAATTGGTCCTGCTTTGAGCAGGGAGTTGGACTAGATGACCTCCTGAGGTCCCTTCCAATCCTGATATTCTATGCTCAATTTGGAGCTACATCTGAAATCCATTCAAAAGATAAGACTAGTACAGAACATGGAGTTGGCTAATTAAGCAGAATGTCCAACTATATATTCAACCAGTACTACATGTGCCACACTGGCTGCTTGTTGGTTTCCAGATGAAAATAAATGTTGAAATTTACCTATAAAATTCTAAATGTTTTAGGACCTTCCTGTCTAAGAGGTCATATCTCTCTCCCTTATTGCCATAGTTAAGATCTACCGAGGTACTTCATCTCAGCACACAAGGAGGATCAGTTCCTTGAAAGCCACTTTCCTTTGGAATGCACTCCACTTACGATCCGAAATAGCCCAAATCTATTTGTCTGGTGGCTATGCTGTAGAGTTCCTGTTTTTAAGATCAGCAAAGAGTCCTGTGGCACCTTATAGACTCACAGATGCATCCGACGAAGTGGGTATTCACCCACAAAGGCTCATGCTCCAATACGTCTGAGATTCTATAAGGTGCCACAGGACTCTTTGCTGCTTTTACAGATCCAGACTAAAACAGCTATCCCTCTGATACTTGTTTTTAAGATGGAGGTTGAGGAAATAAATACTCTCCAAGAAATGATGTATAAGAAAGGCGTGCAATTTCTTTTTAATCTGTTTTGTGCTGTATGGCTATTCAACTACTATATGTTGTGGGCTGCATTTTGTTTTTCTTTTCATATTGTTATATTGATTTTATTGTGTTTTTGATCAACTGTCCAAAGCAAGATAAATAATTCCTGTCTTTCTAAATCTGAATGAATATATAAATGTTCAAAAGATGAATTTAAAAATTCAGCTAGAAATCCTAATTTAGAAGTGATGAAATTTAAACCATCACTACAATTAGTACCAATTAGTACTCATATCAATCATCCCACAAGGAATACTAAGGAGCAAATAAGCAACAGAAAAAAGCCACCTTCACATACCAGGCACTGTCTCCCCTAGGTGAAGACTGAGGCCCAGCAAATTAGTGGGATGGTGTGGAGACATTAGCACTGCCATTGTAAATTCTGTTCTGTTCCATAAGAAGCAGTCAAAGTGGTAGACGCGAAGATACTGTGGTGATGAGGGTGGTATAACTAGTTATATACACAACAGAATATTTTCCCCATACTCTTACTTTCTGAGAAGCGTGTTTGGTTTATTATGTTAGAAGGGATTCACAGAGATGGACTCATTACAAATAGCACAGTGGTGGATCAACAATGGCCTGAGTATGCATGCATGAAGCCATACATTGCTCTAGTCTGAGTGTTGGGATGCACAAAACCTAGAGAAATTTACACAGTGACATTTTTAAAATGTCTGGAAGAAGTCTGTTCCTAGAGTGTTCTCATTCCAAGTAATTTTTATTTAAGACCTTATTCTATAGTTCAGTGGCAATGTTTCCTAAGCGAGTTCTGAAGATCAAATGGGTCCCAGCTACGGAGTAGGAGTCCCATCACAGTAGTAGGAAGCAAGGCAAACTAAGTCCAATTTAAGATAGTGTCCTTGAGCATGTAACTGGAGTTGTTTGAGTTTTCAAATGCCAGGTAGTTAATTGCTTTAACTTATTTGCAGAAAATGAAAACGGTTTGCAAATTCACAAATATATTTCACAAAGAGTACACCTTAATACAGTGGATATTTTCCTTACCATAGTCTGTCTCAAAGTTTAACATACCAATGAGATACTTATTAATAAGAGTTTTCTATCACTATAATTTCCCCAAGCACCCAACCACCACCTTTTCCCAAACAGAAGACTGAAAATAAGAATTTTCATAGACATCTGGGACTTTTTCCTATATACAGTTAAAGGCTACAAAAATATGTCAAACATATGCTTGCATTACCCTTTATCTACCAGTAAGATGATAACTGAATTTATTTTTGTTTTATTTGGTATAAAATGGTCTTTTATTGCTATGTTCTGTTTGTGGACAAATGTTCTTATTTCATCAGTTCTAAGGTAACTTTTATTGTTATTTATCATTAATAAAAGCAATACATGCAATACAGTGCAAGTCTCTTATAATTATAAATTATAAATAAAAAATAGAACCATAAGCAGAGTTTCACCTTACCAAGAGCAGACCAAATGAGGCAAAAGATCTCTGGTTTCACCTTAAGAAATGTGTTCAGTCCCTTCTTCACCCCTAAAGTTAAAGATATGATAGCAGTTTTAACTTCACACCTACTGGAATGCAGTTGTAAGCAAGACCGGCGTATTTTCTATTCATTCCAAGAGGGAGCTGCTGCAGCAAGATCAGGAAACTGGGATTCTTTTTTAATCCCAAAAAGTGGGATACTGGGGAGGAATATTCTACTTCCCCACTCAGCAACATTAGGGAAGAGGATGAGGAGGGGAATGCAATAACCCTTCTAAAAGGTAGGTGGTGGTAACTACAGCTGACCAGAGGATGACAGTTCATTTTTCAGCAACTTTCAAGATTTCAAAATTTGTTTTCATTCTGCCATTGAATAAAAAAACATAGACATGTCACATTATAGCCTGCCAGCAAGGGTACTGGCCTGGGATGTGGGAGGCCCAGGATCAGGTCTCTTCCTTCCTTGTGTAGAGTAGAGTTTTTCCATCCCAATAAGGGAGAAAAGGGACTTGAACACCTGGATCTCCTACATCCCAGGCCAATACCCTAACCACTCAGCCAGTCAGTCAGTCTCTCTGCTAAAGCTTTCCCAGTGAAGGTTTTGTGGAAAATGTAGTTTCACTGAATCAGCATCTTTTGCCAAATTGGCAACAGAGATGTCAGTCAGTTTCTGCTGTGGAAGACCGGAAGGATGCAATTAGGATGGGGAACACACACAGACTCCTACGCTCTGTGCAACCTTCCTGAATAGTTTTATGCCAGGGACAGGGTGAAGATATGCTAGAGAATCTAAACACCAAAGGCTTAGAGAACTTGGAGGAAGCACAGACTTATTCAAGACACGGGCTCACTTATCAAAATTAGCAGTAGTGTAGTAATTCTTTAATAGTCATGTTAAAAGACTATAGACTGGATTTCCAAAAGAGCACACCTCCTATTTAGGCACCTGAAAGGAGTGGCCAGATTTTCAAAACTGCTCAGCTCTCAATCAAGATTGGATCAAACTGCACTGTGAGGTTTTAAACAAATGTTCCTAAGGCTGGAAAAATTCAATAGGAGCCACCAGTACACTAAAGTCACACATTTTTATCTTGAAAGTAAAATGATTTCAGTCTTTTCAAGTAGAACTAGTCAAGTTTGCCAGGCAATATCATAAATGTGTCAACAGAAATGATTTGCACTGCATCATGTCAATTCTTTTAAGTCTAGCAAAAAGTATCTGGCCGTATTTGCTAAAGGAAATCCTATCAAAAATCATCTACAGCGTGTCCATTTGTTGAGGGAAAAGAAGGAAGAGGAGTTTCCAAAATACAGTTTTAAAGTATAATTATTAAATGCAGCAAACTTCTGGAATTAAAGGACTTCTAAAATCACAATTGCAAGCAGTTAAGACATAAGAGGAACTAACTCTTATGACACAAGTTAAATGAATGGGACTAAATGCTTCTAATACTTTTCTAAGATAGATGATGAAATGCAAATGTCAAAAACTGATCTCAAATTGACCCACTAGAAATATCTAGAAACAAAATCTAATGAGGTTTTTATAAATAAAAATGTAAACCAATAGAAATGGTTTGTACTACATCATGTCGACTGAAGTTCAGAGTTTTTTCATAGCAAATTATCTGACCATATTTACTACTGGAAACTTTCTATTCCTAATATAAACTTGAAGTCATTTGAAATTCAATCACAGTAATCTAAATGACCAGTTAATAGCCAAATAAATAATAGATTCAGTGTAGATTTTACTCTGTGGCATAAATTTGTTGACAATACATTTCTCAATAAAGAAAAATTGAATTATAGCCTGAAGGTGGTTTAATTTGGTACAAATTTTGAATAATGTCATATCCGTTTTCAAAGCAGATGCTAAGAGACTCTACAAGGACACTCTACTCAATCAGAAGCCAGATTAAAGTTCCATCTGGAACCTAATAGTACCACTGTTCTATTACAATTACCAGAGTCAACAATGTTATACTCTACAATTGTAGAACACACCTCCTCCTCTTCAAAATGTAACTATTACTGCCGCAGAAACCAAGCAAGCACTTCATAAATATATCTAAAAAGAAACTTTTTCAAGCAGTCAGAATCATGTGTATCTATAACTAGGCTAGTATGAAATTCCTCCCAAAACTGCCGTTATTGTAAGTAATTAATGGTGAGTTTAAATAGTTCCATGTGATTTAACAGTATTCTTAAGAGGCAACATATGATTTGGTACCACCTTTACTCAAATACATCATACAAATATTGCGTCAATACCTCATTAAAATCATAAGTCTTCCAGTAACCATGATGTTGAAAATCTCAGCAAACCAAAAATAATGAAGACTACATACTTGAAATATAATTGAAGATTGAAATTTGAAGTGCACTCTCAGAAAACAGAGTACGACCTTGATTTACCCAACATCCAGAACGCCCATTTTGTCTCACAATGTCCCCCAGCCGCAACATGCCATTCTAAACAAGTTCTGCCCTAGGTAACTCCATTTTTGGTTGTATTCTATGCAACAACTAGAGTACAGGCGCTACACACCATAGTAAAAACAGGCTGTGTACACATTTGTCACTGCAGTGAGCAGCTACACATGGCAGTGAAAGGTTCTGGCAGGATGGAGACAACAAGAAAGGCAGCAGGATACTACTATTTTTAGCAGTGTAGAAGCAGTGTAGAAGTGGGAGGCACTGCTAGGGCGTGTAGAGAGCCATGTAGAGTACGCTATATACCTTGCAGGTTCAGGCATGTAGAGTACTCTACTCACCTCAGCTGTGCCTCACCAGCTACACCGCTATTTTATACTCGTGCTAGCTGGGTGTGCATTGTCTGTACGCTACACATCGCTATAAGTATAGACATACCTTTATAATCAATCCAAGAGATCCCTATATGGAATAGGGGTAGAACTCTGACTACAAATTTTAACAGTTATAAAATTTAACAGGTATAAAAATTCAACGTAACAGCTTTTTTCTTAATTTTTTTAAGCTGAAAGCTTAAGTCTAAACTCCAGTGCAAATTCTACAGAAAACATTACAAAAGCAAATCATAACACTGATTCTGATACACTGTCAGTCAAAAGAAACACACAAACCCCCTTAAATCTACCATTTTTAACAACAAAAATCTGGAATGAGTAATTGATTATATAAATAATTACATCTCATTACACACATTTTCAAACAAAGGTACACATTTATTGCAACCAACAGCCAAAAAAAAAAAAATCAATGCTCTGTTTCCTAATCTTAAATAGCAGAGTGTTAGATATCAAGTGTTATTTGTAATTTCTCTCAGCTAACAATAAAGGGAAGAAAGAATTAAGTACCCTTAAGAGTTAATTACTGTATAGTTAGTCACAACAGTTTCATTAGTGAGGGACCAAAAGAATAGTGTCTTCCCTTCCTCATATTTCAGAAGAGTTTTATTTGCAGATTACTTAGTATTTATACACTGTTCATGGTATTATGGAAAGATAGACAGAATTTTGATTCACCCTGTAAAGGGGTGCACGGCCGGGGCTCGACCCTCCCTGGGGAGGAGGGGAGCCACACTGGCCTCGAAACATGGCGTCTGCGGCAGCCTCTGTCTTCCCGGCTGAGCGCCGCTGCACAGTCGCTTGGACTCCGGCCTTCTGCTACAGAGCGGGTCAAGGAATACAAAGTTATAGAGGCTCAGCCCCTCGTGGCGCGGGGTTGAGCAGTCAATAGTTCCGGCAGCTCGGGCCTTTGGGGCAGGACCGAGCAGTAGCACAGTCAAAGGGGGCCCAGCCCTTGGTTCGGGCAGGGCACCAAACACATAGTTACAAAAGTTCAGGTAGCTCTGGGCCTACCTGACCTGTGGGGTCAACCTCTGGGAAGTCGAATAGCAATGGGCACCTCCCGGCCAGGGCTGGGCGATAGGTCCGGCAGTACCTCTGGGAAGTCCGGCCAGGCCTGGTCCGGGGATTCCTCGGGATAGTAGCAGGGACGGGGCGGCTCCAGCAGCTCCTCGTCGTAGCGGGCGGGGGGAAGCTCCGGCAGCTCCTCGTCGTAGCAGGCGCCGGGAAGCTCCGGCCAGTCAGGGCAACGGCCCTGAGCCTCAGCAGCTTCCCAGTCACGAGCACCCTCTAGCAGGTCTGCTCCCGACGGCGGCTGAGCTCCAACTGAGGGCTGAGGGCCAGCTTTTATACTTCCGGGTCGCCTCCTGATCCTCTGAGGGGCAGGCTCACTGCTCAGTGGCCCCGACCCCTTAGGTGTCTGACGGGGCTCGACCCTCCCTGGGGAGGAGGGGAGCCACACCGCCTCGTTACACACCCCTAGGAAGTTCTAGAAATAAAGCAACAGTTTGGACCAACAAAATCTGTCCTACCTTTATTGTAGTTCTTCACGATTATTCCTGAAAATAGTACTTGGGAGATCTCTGTTTGCACGACCTCCTGAAACAGGCAGGTGACACAGCACATCAAAAGTTGAGCAGACAAAGATCTATGGGACAGTTAGGTCAAACCCCAGAGACCTGATCTTCAGCCTACATGTCAAGATCAAGGACAGTACAACCTAGCTACTGTCCTGGACATACCATCATCTCATTAAGCCAGTGATTAGTAATCGTCCAGCCCCCAGGCAACATGACCGACCAACGATCCTGATTTGACTATGAAAACTCATGGTCTTCAACAGATTCCAAAGACTACTAAACCACAGTACTCCACCCACAAAATGAGTAGTCAAGAATCTGGTGAATCATCCTCATTGTACACTAGCCTCAACCATTGACACACTGGCTCCCAAACAGCCCCTTCTCCCCATCTCCAGTACAGATCACCTTGGTTTTTTGACACTCTGCACCAAATAGAAAGGGGAGGAAACTTGGGCACCGACAGTAGAAAACAAAGGCTGAAACAGACAGGATGAAACAAATCCCCCAAATCCTTGTATGAGGCAATATTATAGGCCAGGGGTCGGCAACCTTTCAGAAGTGGTGTGCTGAGTCTTCATTTATTCACTCTAATTTAAGGTTTCACGTGCCAGTAATACATTTTAATGTTTTTAGAAGGTCTCTTTCTATAAGTCTATAATATATAACTAAATTATTGTTGTATGTAAAGTAAATAAGGTTTTTAAAATGTTTAAGAAGCTTCATTTAAAATTAAATTAAAATGCAGAGCCCCCCGGACTGGTGGCCAGGACCAGGGCAGTGTGAATGCCACTGAAAATCAGCTCACGTGCCACCTTCGGCATGCGTGCCACAGGTTGCCTACCCCTGTTATAGGTCAAGAGTACCTTCCTATCATCCTCCACTGAAGATGCCAAATCCCATCCCAAGGAGTTTTCCAGGGTGGTAAATCACTTCATGGATCCTGAGTGCCTACAACATGTATCAGAACTAGCACTACATACCCCCAAAAAAGTCCTACTTCACTGAAAACATTACATTCAAGAAGCTCTCTCAAACTGTCTATAACCACACAAAAGCCCAACCTCTGCCTTTCCAGAGTTCAGTACACACAAATAAGTACACACAATAAGTTCTGGCCACCATAAAGGAGCCTCAGTCCAAGACTTGTGACTCTAACCCAGGACATTCCTGATTTGTGAAAGAGTCACGAGGAACTGACACATTCCTGACCAAAACAGCCAGTGTCAGAAACTCAGTAGTCTAACACTGAAGAAACCAATGTATCCAAAGTAGATACCAACTAATTACTGCCCATGTTAAACCCTACCTTTCCTGAGCAAGGAAAACTAGCAAAAGGGAAGCTTCAGTTAGATGAGCCTGAAGTTAACAGTCTAGACCTGGCACAATCTGGATTCAGTCCAGCACATGGAACCAAAACTGCCCTTGGAGCACTGATGTAGGCTCTCCTCCATCAATGGATAAAGAGCAGACATCCATTCTCATCCTCCTGGACTTCTCTGCAGCATTCAACACCATGAAATGCTACTTTCTCACCTGAAAGAGGTAGCAGGGGTCCAGGTTAATACACTTGTTACAGTCCTTCCTGGAGGGATATACCCAATAAATAGTGATGTGAAACTGCAACTCCACCACAAGACCTCTCACTTACTGAGTCCCACAAGAACCAATTCTCTCTTCCATTTCTTTCAACATGTACATACAACCACTAAGTTGGTCACATAACATTGACTCAAGTGCTAAAATGCAGATGACACAGAGCTTTACCTATTCTTCACCACACAATCCCACCACTACTACCAAAACAGCCTATTGCTTGGATGAGAGCTCATGGACAAAGAACAGCTGGCTGAATCTAAATCTGAGCAAGACAGAGATGGTACTGATGAAGAGAGGAAAGCATTTTGAAGAGTCTGCAGCCATGGTGCAGTCTCCTTTGAATGTACACATCCATAATTGGTTAATTCAGGCCATTGTTTTTAAGTACTCTTGGATTCCTTGCTGATGCTAAGCTTTCACATAGCAGCATCAATGAGTAACAACTTCTACCATCTTCAGGTGGCTAGGAGACTCTGTCCCTTCCTGGCTGATGATGACCTGGCCTCAGTTATTCACGCCTTTATCACTCTTGGCTGGACTAGAGTAATGTGAAACCTGGGCATGAAGCACTGCACTTGGGAAATTCAGAAATAGTTCAGAAAGCTGCAGCATGTCTTCTCAGCAATACTAGCTACAGGTTTAATGTGTTTCCTGTTCTC
This sequence comes from Chelonoidis abingdonii, assembly GCF_003597395.2. Classification (NCBI taxonomy): domain Eukaryota; kingdom Metazoa; phylum Chordata; order Testudines; family Testudinidae; genus Chelonoidis; species Chelonoidis abingdonii. Next base: position 70,781,636 of record NC_133770.1, read on the forward strand.
CACTCACTACACTGGCTTCCCATGGAATAGTGAATCAAGTTCAAGGTCTTGGTCCTCATTTTCAAGGCCCTCCATGGTCTGGGCCCAGGACATCTAAAAGACCACCTAAAGCTCTGTGATGAAGACCATGATCAAGAACTATGCTCCTCTGGCACAAGGATAAAGATTGTTTGTGTGCGATACAGAACTTCTTGGGGGGGAGGGGGTCCTCTGGAATTAATTCAGATCACACTCTGAAGCAATTCATGGATCACTTCAAGATTCACTGCTTTAGAACTTAAGATTTGTAGATAGCCCCATACTGAAACCTCTGGAGAGCAGCTAGGATGTTCACTTGATTATTCTTTTCTGTGCTAGAAAAGGTTAGTGTTGAACCATACCTCCAGATACAACAAGCCCAATGAAAAGATAATGGTGCTCTTCTCCTCACTTATTATCTAACTTTTGGTCTCCAAGATGCAAATTTTATTAATCATTAGTGTGGTCAATTGCTTCAGTTTGAAATAAATCAGCTAGCACACAACCTCTGTTTCCTTAATTCAGTTGCCAGCAGTGCCATGACCTTGATAAAGGTTCTTGGAATTGTAGTGAGGCCAAACAGAACAGCCTATGCTTGGCACAGAATAACTAAATGTAGGTACACTGAGACTAAAAATGAATACACGCTGATAATCATTCACCTGAACAACATGACTCAGACTCTGTTTTGAAGCTTGACACCCTGAAGACAAGACAAAAAAAAAATCACTCTTCAAACCCAAGACCACATGCAGGTCTCCTATGATTCTTGGGATGGTGAAATAGATCAAATAAATTCCTTTACACTTCTAACCCTCTGGGACTGGAGCTATGGCTTCAAGAGGGTAGCTCAAAATGTGTTGTATTTTGTGCCCTTTGGATGGACCAGATCAGGAAGACTAAATGAAAGAGCTACTGAAAGATTCTCTACTGACTCTATTGTAGGCCTAGAAGAGATACTATTTAGGGCTCACTAACTAGTCTTTTGGACCCAAGCATGAAATAAATCCTATTTTTCCATTAGTAATGGCGATCAGTGAATTGGCCTCAGCAACTTCAAGTTGATTATTTGATGCTCCTTTACCCTCTCTCTGGTGACGAAAGTTGATTAAAGCGCTCTTCAAATTAATTTACAGCTAGTTGCCAAAACTGATATTCCTAAACCTGTACTTATGGAAACTCACTTAGAGTCACAACTGAGACAATATGGGACAATAATCCTGGACTCTTGGAGTGGGACAGAAACTATATTTTCTTGAATTCTTTAACATATAGCAGCCCTTCCCTTAAACTTAAGGGCTATTTAAAGATAATTAAGTCCTACCTTGTAAATTACCTTTTTGCAAAGGAGACCACCAATGTAGAAGCCCCATCTAAAAGCCCCACTACATCTGAGTAATGTGTATATATCTGGTTTATATTTTTAAAGTTTTCAGTTCTGAATGCAAAAGTTTCTACTGCAGACCTGCTCATACTATCTGAGGCCAGTTACCTCAATTTTTTTTCCCCTACCCAATTTCCCCTCCTCACCCTCTGAAGTCCCTTCCTCACTTCTCCCTTTCTAAATTATCTTTTCACTTATCTCACTCTGCTTCAGTTCCCTCATCTGGTTTCTTTCCTTTCTTCTCTTTCCTCAATTTACCCGCCTCTGTCCCCCTGCCCCTGACTCCTCATGCTGTAGGTCGAGGGGGACAGGTCCTCTTCGCAGACAATAAGCATTCTAGATGTGGCTTCCTGAAAGAAAAGGAAGAGAAGCCAGCAAGTGACAAGATGAGTTGAAATTGAAGTCACAATCTGCTCTGCAGTTTCAACCTAGCTCCAGGGTGTTTCTGAAATAGGAAGGAGACTTCCATCTGCTGCTCTCCTGTTCCTTTATTTTGTCATTGCCTCTGACTGAGTGGTCACAGCAGGTGGAACACCTGTCCCTCTCTCCTCAGTGGTCTCTCTTTTCCCCTTTCAGGTCAGGAACCAGCTTAGTGGTTTGAAGTGAACCTTACTATAGTTATCACGGAGAGGATAAGGTGGGATGCATTTCTTCAAGTAGTTACTTGTAAGAGGAAATAAAAGCAGTCTTCGCCAGTTAGACTTATGCACACACCTCTGGATCAACAGAAAATAGTTGAATGTTACAGTATCACTCGGAATTCTCTACTCTGTACATCACATACTGCACCTAGCTCACATATGCAATGAAAAGGAAGTTAACAAAAATGGGATTTGGGGCGACTGGGAAGAGTAATTCTCTCTCCAACCTGAAGAAAGTTTAGACAAACTTGCCTTTGATAATCGACTGAACAAGCTGCACTGCAAGCATCAAGGGATGGTGTAGGGATACCTAGCAGGTGCTGCAGTTTATCACAAAACCGTCTAAAATAATTGGAAGTGACAACCAGCACTACCACAAATGATTTATTAGTCTTTCACTCAGCTTTTCAGCTTCCTCAGGGCCAGAATAAATAATTTACCAACTCTGTATCTTCCAATCATTAATTCTTCCCTGTGCATCCAAACTACATTTAACTCTGCTGGGTTCAGTAGAATTAGAAACACAATAAGAAGATTCCTCCCTGCTTCCTCTCAAGTATATTATCTGACTGTATCTAAAGGTAAAATTGTCAATCACTATTTGTATCTGGTGATAGAAGAATTTAAATGATTAGATCTGGTAACTAATGTGGAATCAGAATATCCACGGAATAAAATTAGAAAGTTAAACTGGAGGGACAGCAACAATGAAACATTCCCAGGGGATCAGGAATGTGTTCAAAATATAAGGTACAGATATGAACCGAGCATATTGATCAGCATCGCCTCTCTGATCCATGAATTAGTACCAGCATTAGAGAGAAACTGCTAATGTAGCCTACAACGTAAACATAAAACAAAGCCATTGGATGGGAGAAGGTTGGAGAAGTCGTAAAAGAGAAAAAAAATAACCAAGAGAGATTAAGTATTCTCACAGTTATAAGAAGAGAAGACCTATGGAAATATCTTAATTATTTTAAATAAAATTTTAATTAGCTATACTATACATTTGCTAGGATAATGTCTTTTAATTCAAAGCATGAAGAGGGGAAAAGAGTATTATGCAAGGCAGATTTAGGACCAAGGAGCATAAAAATAATATAAAACTATAGTACGCTTTCAAATTTAGAGTATATAAGATACCATATTTCTATTAATTATGTAGAGAAAACAAAATCACACCCTAAATCCATTTTTGATGTAAGCTAGTCTTGTCTCATTAAATCAGCATCCATGATTAAAACAGAGATCATTTTTAGTACATAATGTATTGCATTGTTAGAGCAGCATCTGTTTGTTGCACAGCATAACACATTTTTCAGCTTTAAGAAACTGTACTCATATGGAAGAAGCCACCCAGACTTTGATGATATAAAAAATATTTTTGCTTCCAAATGTATTTTTGTACTAAATGGGCTAACAACATTAATGTGTTAATATTTTGCATTCTCAGAAGAAGAGTCAAGCTGTTGGAAACATACAGAAGAAGAATTTCATGGTACTAACAGCTTTCTTTTCAGTCCTATGGGACTGAGACAACTCAAACTTTAAGTGCTTAGAAGAAAAGCTCTGTAAAGCTCTGAAGGCTAATCAATAGGGCTTTCACCAAATGATAATACAGTCTGAAATGAAATAAATTGGCCATAACAAAAATGCCTTACCCTTTTTCTCCTCATTAATCTCAATATAGGGAAAACTACAGTATGAACTACATGAGTCCAGAAAAAACCTTAACATACAAAACACAATTATGGTATTTCTTTACACTACTTTAAATAATACAAAATAGCTCATATAAACAATTCTCTAAAATAAAAAGTGAAAAGGAAGTAATTGGCCCCTATATGTCCTTTTCTTAAACATCATCAATTAACTCTGCCTTTAAGAGTTAAAATGCTAAAATTTGTATTTCAACTCTACGGGATAGTAAGAGGTCTCCTTCCTTCAGTTCAGCTCTAGAACCTGATCTGCTGTAATTGATTCAGTTAATACTGTCATATTTGGGTCAAACTAACAGCTACTTTCTAAAGGGATTGAAAAAAATTCCTTCATACGGGTAATAGGGTCTTAAAAAAGCCCCAAACCAATAACAAAAAAACCAGTGCAGTTTGGCAACAAAAATGAAACACAGAAAAACCAAATGAAAAGGAAAGAAATTGCCATCCTCCATGCTTTCTCAAGCAGTGGGACAAAAACAGTACCTAGACTCATAGCAAACATAAGTGATGTACCTTGAAAAACATACCAAAGAGAATAAACATACAGGAAAGGCCCACATAGGCCACCCAGACATTTCAGCTTGAGAACAGCATTGTGAGCCAGATGCAACTTGCCACTATGCATTCCCAGCCAATACATGGACTGGAAGTGGAAGTCTTCCAGTTGGTCTGAGGGACTGGCTCAAAGTTTTTCATCCACCTGCTGCTGGCTGTTTAATACTGCTCAAGACCATCTGCTACAGCACTCTGCCAGTTCCAGCTCTACTCCAGATTCCAGCTCTGCTGCTGTCAAGAGCAGATAACAGGTGAGGCCTCGTCTACCATTTTGCTTATTCCTGCAGCCCATACTAGCCAGCAGCAGCCAGGAGGCACGTATAAGCAATTCCCATCCAGCAAGGTGGCATCCCCTAACTATTCTCCCGTCTCCCAGTCCTAGGTAAGACAAGTCAGTCAAACGGGACATGTGGAATGTTGGGGTGAGAAGTAATTTTTAAAAAAATAGACAGCTTAGGCATACAGCATATTTCTCCAGTAAAAAGTTCCTCTTCTTAGGAAGAATAACCCAGATCTCATGAACAAGACTTTTCCTTTCTCTCTGTAGATAGTCCTACATCCCTTCACATCAGCTTCATTCCCCTTTCTCCCTCACATGTATGCAAATTACTCATTGTGGTATCCATTTTTCTAAGCAAACAATGCTTGGGACATGCCTATACGTCTCTGATGCAGAATCAGTAAGTGGAGACTACGACAATGAAGCCTAAGAGTCATGTATGCTTTCCTTAGGGCCCTGAAACAGCAAACAGGTGATTTGACTTTTTAACTTCCAGTGTCTTGTTCAGAGAGACAAGATAGATGAGGTAATATCTTTAACTGTACCAACTTCTGCTGGTGAATCACAAGCTTTCAAGCCACACAGAGCTCTTCTTCAGATCTGGTAAAAGTACTGTGAGCATCATAACTAAATGCGAGGTGAAACAGATTGTTTAGCACAAGTAGGAACAGCATTACTACAACTACACTGAATACAATAATAGTGACTTGTTCGGATAGTTATGCAAAGTTCTTCATATCAAGGGCATGACGGTACCTTGTTATGGACAGAACAAATTGATCCAAATGAAAAATAAAGGATGGAACCATCTTGATAAGTAAATGGGGCTTGATCTCATCTTTTACTGATGAAAAACCAAATACTGATTCTTATTGATATAGGCTGAAGCTTCCCAAATCAACTGAACAGACAAGCACTAGTAAAATCAGTTTTAAGAGAGCAGAATTGTAAAATCCCTTTTTTAGGGATGGGGAGGGAGGGAATGTTTGAGATACCACTTTGCAATGGATGGAAATCCTATAAAGCCGGAATTTCATCTTCAGCTTACCAGCCGCTCTAAAAATTCACGACCTCCACGTGGGCACCCACAAAGGAACGTTCTCTTGTGTCTCCTCAAAACACAATAGCTGCTGCATCAATATACAAGAAACTGACAATGGACCTTTAGTCAGCCTGTAATGAAAGTCTGATAGGAATGCCATAACCAGGAATGCTTAGTTTTTTGATTTGTAAAATATGCAATGATCAAGAATCTGGCATTTTACAATAATTTAAGTACAACACAAACAAGAACCGAACTTGAAAAATATCAGCTTTGATAACTCTCCAGCTAACGCATAAGATCACAATTTTCTATATCACAGTCAACTTCAATGTGATTTTTTTCACCTTTCTCCCTGTAGTTTCCTCCCTTCATGTTTATTGATCATAGACCATTTGTATACCCAAGCAAAGTATAAATATAAGGCAAAGGGAGAGGATATTTAGGAATAATGCCTAACTCTTACATAGCATTTTTCATCTTTCAATCTCACGTTGGAGAGAAAGGTGTCATCTCGATTTTACAGAGGAAAATTGAGGCTAAGTGGCTTGCCCAAGGTCATAAAGCAGAATCAGTGCTAAAACCAGGAATTAAACCCAAATCTCCTGACTTCCAGTCAATTGTACAGTTAATTGTAAAGAAATTAACATCTTGACATCGATCTGTCATTATGTTCATCACCACCCTTGCTCACATTTCTTCTTAAAGAACTTTGTTCTAAGCTGAGACACGGCAAAGCTATTCCCACTCTAAAGAAAGAGCAAACAAAACAAATTTGGAGTATTGTAAGATCATCCACAGCTGTACTTCTTGGCAGGGCACATTACTACAAAGAAAGTTCAAATGAGACTGTAGAAAAAAAAATCTAAAATAAGGGAGGAGAAATGTTATTTAAGAGAGAATGCTTATACACTATCTTCCTTGGACACCAATTTTTCCAGCTATTTTACTTGAGCCCTTGCCAAATAAGCTCTATAAAAGAATGTTTGTAAGGACATCTGTAGCTTTTAAGAGGCATCACTACTTTCCATCCCACTCAGGACCACAAGGTATCAAATAGTGGAGTAGATTTCTTGTCTACTTACCAGACGCTCAATCCACCCTTAGGCCACATGAACCACATCTCTGTGAAGGTGTAAAGCCACCTGAAGTATCTAAAGAGGTGCAATTTCTTGTCAGGAACAGCCCGCATCATGACGTGTCTTAAATAAAACAATCAAATAATGAATGTTTTGGAGTCCTAGCCAAAATAGTTTCTCCTCATCCACAGACCCTAGAGAATCATCTTTTAGTTTTAATGTGCAAGCTATTCACCTAGTCAGCACAGGCAGAATACCCATTTTGAAAAGTCTGACACTTGAGAAATACAATTACCCCCTCTGAAGGTATTTCATCCATAACAGTTCCTGCATCCTCTGTCGATATCGAGTTTGCAGGAGAGGAACACTGTTTTTCTTATTTGAAGAGATGGAAAAAATCATTCTTGAAGAATGGAAAGACTGGTATATGTAGAGTTAAGGTAGGAATTGGCATTATGTCAGAAAGAGAAAGGAGGGATATCATGCAGGATGAACTGGCCTCATTTAGATTTTCTCCATCCTGGCAGAGGAAAGATCTGGTGCTCTGGGGTAAGCCAGACATTTAGAGTCTCCAGAGTCATGCAAGGGTGTTATGATTTTCTCTGAACAGACAAGGTAAAAATATACTGATGTAAATTACTTCTTCATGTTGCTTTATGTGACAAGGTCAGGACCCTGTCAACAACAAGCATGGTAAGTGAAAGTGAAGAATAGTGCTAATTTGTATCCAGAAGTTTTTTCCTCAGAAAGGACTGCCTTATTCCTGTAGTTACCATACCTAAGGCAACCCCAGATGCAACAGTCACCTGCAGGCCTCACTGTGCATTTTGCCCAACAGGTGGACGAATGAAGCCACGCGGAACTGGTGAGATGTTGGGATTGAATGAGCTGGATTCACTTCTGTTGGGCTTCTGTTCACTCTAAAGCATTAAATCTTTGATCCTTTATTAGAAGCAGGACAGGATGCAATCAGAGGGTTGTTTCTTCAAAGGTTTTACCTACCAGTTAGAGCAGATGTGAGAACCAACCAGTGCGGTCATCTCTGCACAAAGAGCTCTTACCAGCTTGAGGAGAAAAAAATGTAAAAAAGTATCTACAAGAGCATTCAACTCTACGGTAGGTGTTTTGGCAGAAACAAAAAGCTACAGCAACCAAAGAAAAATAAAAGGTAGCAGACAAAAGCCTAACGGGATCAGAAGAGCTTCTTCCACATGCTGGAAACCAATCACCACATTCAGTCAGGCAAACTCTTGATCACAAGAGCCTTATTTTCTTACTCATGCCCCCATTTTTATCTGCTAGTCAGGATTTATGGGTTGGAGTGGCAAAAAGTGTTATTGAGGAAGATCCTGTTTTTTATGTTTTATTGTTACTAAGACATGAGGAAGAGAACTAAATCTTGATTGAGATTTTGAAAGGCTGTGCAATAGACTATTTTGTATTCTCATGTTTTCTTAGAAGTTTGTGTAGAAACAGAATCTTTACCAAACATCCCTTTTTCCCACCTCAGCTCATAAGTCCTTCTACCACAAAACAAAGACCTGCAAGGGAGGAGAGCATGAAAAGGTTTTGCTCCCCTTTTTCACATATTTCCCAACCTGCCTTTTTAGTGTGTCCCCCTCTGATCCTCCCCTCTGCAACTGGAAATCTCTTCTCAATTAACTCAATTTCTTGAATATCATGTTTTTACTCAAGTTTTGTTCTGGACAGATCTTACATATCACTCTCGTTAATTATTCTTAAACTTAAATGTTTGTGTAAGTGTATCACCTTAAATTGCTTGTTGATTTAGGTGAAACAAATCTCTACTAAAGTCCTCTGCTTTCATCAAAAAACTAAAATTATGAAATGATCCATTTTTGTGCGTTCTGAATATATCAGAGAAAAACAAAAGTACAGTAAGAGTAGAATACTGTACTTTGTTCCATGAAGATCAAATTAGCATGACAGGAAAGTAATTCTTTAAATTTCATATATATATCTACACACACACTTACATGTACAGAATGTTTAATTAATTTAGCCCAATGCATGAGTTCTCAATACGGGAGTCACAACCAGGTGTCTTACTATGTGAGAGAAAGGCAAGATTCTAGCTAAAAGAGGGAGATCATGGTATAAAAAACTTGGCCCAAGTATGGACAAGGTTGAGAACCACTGATTGTAGGACTAGTGGGGGAGTTTGCAAATAAAGCCTTATAATTTCATATTGTAAATTAACAAATTACATTGAAGTCCTTGCAATCTTCGCAACATTTTTTATCTTAGAAAAATGCTGACGTTACCAGAGTCACAGATAGAAGGTAGAGATGGAAAAGGCCTACAGTATTAAGTCAAATACCCCATTCCTTCTAGTCTATGCAGAACTTTTCCCCTACATATATTTTCTAGTGCATAATGACATTCTTTCAAATGTAAGCTGTGTTTTCTGAAAAGATTTGCAAAAGCAGAATTGAGCAGAATACAGAATTTAGAGAAAGATCACCTGCTGTTGCAAAGTACAGGAGAACCTCAGAGTTACGAACATCTCGGGAATGGATGTTGTTTGTAACTCTGACGTGTTCATAATTCTGAACAAAATGTTATGGTTCTTTCAAAAGTTTACAGCTGAACATTGACTTAATGCAGCTTTGAAGCTTTACTATGCAGCAGAAAAATACTGCTTTTAACCATGTTATTTTAAATGAAACAAGCACAGACACAGATTCCTTACCGTGTAAGACCTTTCTAAAACACTTTCCCTTTATATTTTTAGTAGTTTAAGTGTTTGCTTTTATTTTTTGTCTCTAGTGCTGCCTGATTGCATCCTTCCAGTTCCAAATGAAGTGTGTGGCTGACTGGTCAGTTTGTAACTCTGAGGTTCTACTGTAGTGCCACAGAACTTTAATGATCACAAGTGGCCATCATTCTCTAACATTTTATATATCACCAGAAAGACGGTGCCTTATATCATCATATTAGGTCCCTTGTTAAGTAGGAACTCAGAAGGAAGACTACTATCTACTAGCTCTGCAACCAACATGCATTTTTCTTGGATGCCTCCCATTCAAGTACTGACTAGACCAGTGATTCCCAAACTTTTACCCACGAGAGATGGTCACCCAAGCAGTGCTGGCTGATCACATTATGCTGGTTCTCCTCATTTCCACCTACTAAATCATATTAAAGGCAGCAAAATATAGACTATACATTTTTCTAACATCACTCTTCCATGTAAGTAACTGTTAAATTGCCATAACGATGTTATGTGATTGCAAATGGAAGGGGAGGCACACAAGATACTCTGTTAATATGTAATTGAAAACTTGAGAGCCCTTTCCTCAACTCAGTGTTACTTAACATTGACAATGAGATCACGAGAGGGCAGTTTGGTTTTAGTAGAGGCATAATTCACCAATACATACGGAATTTCCACAACTTCAATTGGCAATGATGGTGTGGGGGGTATCTAAATAAACCCTCTAGGAACTGAGGAAAAACTAGATTTCTCAGAGTATAACATCTAAACTTCACAGTTGATTCATATATATTAAAGTGCTAAACTGTCATCTTGAGATTATTTACATTTGTGTAATGTATTATTAATTGGAAATAAAATCTATTTAACTAAACATTAATATATTTCTTCACACTGTTCCATGATCACAAAAATAAAACTTGTTCCCCATTTTATCTTCTGTTTCTGCATGCAATGTCTTTACTCAATCTCATTCCTCCAACAGCAGTTTCACCTTAATTTCTTTCACGTTATTAAAACTAACTCAGCTCAAGATCTTCCCCAGGCTATCAAGAGGCCAGACTGCATGGAATATTTTTAGTGTCACCTTGTTTCCCCCATAATCCATAGCAGTTGGTATGTGCTTTTTTTTTCCCCCCTCTCCTCTTTTTGTACAAAGATATTCACAGTATCAATCCTTAAGATAAACACTACCCAGGAACTCAAGACGAAAAAAAGAGCGCTTTACAAGTTTTTAAAAAAAGACCGAGATAGAAAAAGGAAAAGTGAAGAGGCCTTACAAAACAACTGTAGCATATAAAAGACATTAGCATAAGTGACTGCAGGAAAAATCAGCAATAGGCTTCAAAGAAATCTGGCTGGGGTCACTGAAGAGAAAACAGCAGCAGATGCTAGGCTGCCTGGTCCAGGTCACTGCAGGGAGAACAACAGCTGGCTGTATGAGAGTCTTGCCTGGGATATATAGTTGGTGATTGAACTCCTGAGCTCTTTTTGTAAAACATGCTTGATAATCTTAGTGTGGGGAAGTAGTCCAATAATCAAAACTGGAATTTTTTGGTCTGGAGCTGTCAGGACAAAGATCATTTTAACTTTGTAAAGTGTAGTCTCAATACCACTCAGTATATTCACTCATGTTTAAAGACAAACAGACAGTGACTGCAAACTGAATGGCTCCATAGATTTATATTTTGGAATATCAGAAACAATGTTCTGAAATGCTCTATTAAGATACCAATATTTTTACAGCCTTAACCGTTTTAGAAGCAGTGCATTATACTGTTAGGGACTGTACCATCGTTATTCTAGTATCAGAGGGGTAGCCGTGGTAGTCTGGACTGTAAGCTGTCTAAACTCCTACCTACCACATGGGGCCACAACCGTGGTACCTCCAACCCACCCAGCAATATCATCAATCTATCCCAACTACAAACACAGCCCAGAAGAAAAGTCTGTCCTATCTCGGGAACTCTCCTTCTGCCCTGTCACCCCCACCAACATGATACAGTTCTGCGGCAATCTGGAAGCCTACTTTCACCGTCTCCGACTCAAAGAATACTTTCAGGACAACACTGAACAGC
>NC_133770.1:70795134-70818206 GCF_003597395.2 Chelonoidis abingdonii
GACTGTGAATGGCTTGCCAACTACAGAACCAGTTTCTCCTCCCTTGGTTTTCACACCTCAACTGCTAGAACAGGGCCTCCTCCTCCCTGATTGAACTAACCTCATTATCTCTAGCTTGCTTGCATATATATACCTGCCCCTGGAAATTTCCACTACATGCATCTGACGCAGTGGGTATTCACCCACAAATGCTCATGCTCCAAAACGTCTGTTAGTCTATAAGGTGCCACAGGAGTCTTTGCATTGTTATTCTAGTAACTGCTGTATATATTTTAAGAGTTTTGCATTATTCTTCCATATGAGACTTAAAAGGCAGAAGGGAAGACATTCCCTTGTCAAATCACCTATGACCACACCCATTTTTCTCATCAAGGTCACTCTTCCTCTTCCATCCTCAGGGACCCACATTAAAGCCACCACATTTTTAGCTAGGAGGACTGGACAGGCCTCCCTTTTAGAAACCATCACACCAATGCAAAATTGATTATGGGGGTCAATGAATGACAAGTCACTTCTATCTATCCATCTAGATATTTATACAACCCTCCAGCAGCAGGGTATCTGAACACCTTACAAGAGCCATAGCTCTTCCTAGAAAGCTGAGCATTTTGCCTCTGTTCAACTCCCTGCCAGCCCTGGAAGGCAGAAAAGAGGATGTTATAAAGCATGAAGTTCTGACAGACTGCCTATTTGTCTCATGAATTTCCCATTTTTTTAAACAGCCTTATTTTGAGAGCTCAGAAGTGGTTGAACATAATATCAAAGACAAGTTTCTCTAGTCCCTATCTCTGGCCTGTGACACATATCACAGGATCTATATGTCTCTCATTAGACTTGGGTAAGCAGCCCAAATTATGGTTTTTCTCTTCATCCCTACTCCTATTCTTTACATTGTCTTTGGTTTTTAAATCCTTGTAACAGGCTCTGGTCTATTTGACTACTGGATTGACAGTCCTGCAGATATGACTTCTGTTTATCAATATAATGGGTACAAAATAACAGCTTCCAAGACAAGTTACTGTCCCTGTTGTAGATTTTATTTTATTTTTTTTTGTAAGCAGATTATCTCTGGAGTCGAGAAATAAATTCAGCCTCCACATCTATGTAGGTGTTAGTCTTTCTACTGAAACTGAACAGGCTGTCAGCTGTGGTGGAGTTTCAGTAATATGAATGAATTAAGATGCCACTAAATAAGTGTGCATGAGTCACCACGCTGCCATCACAAGGCAGAAATGTTTTCATTACTGACCAAAGCTGGATTCAGACGAGCTATCTAAAAATGAAACTCTCCATTATTCTCCAATACACATAAGTTATGAAGTCCCCAAATCATACTAATGATTGTCACTCCTTTTCATGAAGGCACGCAATTCTAAACTATCACTACTTTCATTCACCAGATGATTGAAAAGCACCCTATAAAAGCAATGGACAACTTCACTTAACAGATTAGGTCCTGATTTAAAATTTCTGTACTCTAAGATAACTAACGTACATTATATCCCTTCACAAGTGTTTTGAGACAGGAAGTAAAACCAAGGAACATTACATGAAATCCATTCACTTTGTGGAAAAAATCCTAAGACTAATATTGTACATTTATAGATTACTACTAATAAAAGCAAGATTTTTCTAAAAGTTGTTCAGATATGTGGGTGTTCTGTTTGTTCGTTCATTTCACTGACTTGAGGTCACATTTATTTCCTTCCAGCTATTGTGGGTATTTATAAAAAAGACGTTTAACAACAGGTCTTGTCTTTTGAGTTAATTAAATAGCTCCATGGTAGAAACAATGAAACAAAATGTTCAACAGTTGCATTTGCTATATAAAGTATTATATCTCTATAATTAGGGCCCTACCAAATTCACAATCCATTTTGGTCAATTTCATGGTCACAAGATTTCAAAAATAGTAAATTTCATGATTTCAGCTATTTAAATCTGAAATTTCATGGTGCTGTAGGGGTCCTGACCCAAAAAGGAGTTGTGGGGGGCTGCAAGGTTATTGTAGGGGGTGCGGGGGTTGCGATACTACTACCCTTACTTCTGCACTGCCGCAAGCAGCATTGCTGCCTTCAGAGGAGGGTGGCCAGAGAGCAGAGGCTACTGGCCAGGAGCCCAGCTCTGAAGGCAGAGCTGCCGCCAGCAGCAGTAAGAATGGCATAGTATGGTGTTGCCACCCTTATTTCTGCACTGCCTGCAGAGCTGGGCCCTCAATCAGCAGCCACTGCTCTCCAGACGCTCAGCTCTGAAGGCAGCAGCGCAGAAGTAAGAGTGGCACAGTACGGCATTGCCACCTTTACTTCTGCACTGCTGCTGGCAGGGCACTGCCTTCAGATCTGGGTTCCCGGCCAACAGCCGCCATCCTCCAGCCACCCAGCTCTGAAAACAGCACAAAAGTAAGGGGGGCAATACCATCACCCCTAAAATAACCTTGTGACACCCCCCTGCAACTGCCTTTTGGGTCAGAACCCCCAATTTGGGAAACTCTGATCTCCTCTGTGAAATTGGTATAATATAGGGTAAAAGCACACAAAAGACCAGATTTCATGGTCCATAACATGTTTTTCATGGCCATGAATTTGGTAGGGCCCTATCTATAATCATTAATAGTAAGGAGATAACACTGAACAGCATGCTTCTATAATGTACACTTAAGCACTCTCTGAAACAATGAGCATCAAACCTTATAAACAACTCTGAACAATTTATGTTTACATGTTATGTTCTTTGGGGCAGGGAAAATCATCTTCTGCATTTAGAAAGTAAGATATACATTTTTAGCACTAAAGCAATTTAAATAGGAAATAATGCTTCCTTAAAGCCACATATTTTTCAAATAGCTAATCTATTCTAAAACAGAATTACTAAATATTAAACACCTTTTCAGCACAGCAGAAAACCAAAAAACAATATAACTAAAGTAGCCTAATCTTAAAATACCAACAAGTTTTCTCCTGCTGAGGTCTAAGTTGAAAGTATATTAGGAGATACTTCACTCTCAAAGCTTGTATCATTCCTCCACTTTGCCTGTGCATACCAACTCCACTCTGGTATTGTGTGTCACCATCACAGGACCTAACCACATCAGCTACACCATCAGGGGCTTGTTCACCTGCACATCTACCAATGTGACATATGCCATCATGTGCCAGCAATGCCCCTCTGCCATGTACATTGGCCAGACTGGACAGTCCCTACCCCAAAGATGGACACAAATCAGACATCAAGAGTTGTAACCTTCAAAAACCAGTAGGAGAACACTTCAATCTCCCTGGACACTCAATAACAGACTTAAGTGGCAATTCTTCAACAAAAAACCTTCAAAAACAGACTCCAACGAGAAACTGCAAAATTGGAATTAATTTGCAAATTGGACACCATCAAATTAGGCCTGAATAAAGACTGGGAGTGGACGGGTCCTTACAAAAAGTAATTTTCCCTCTGCTGATACTCACACCTTCTTGTTAACTGTTGGAGATGGGACACCTTGATTGCATTGGCTCTGTTAGCAATACAAAAGTAATTGTCCCTCCCTTGGTATTCCCCCCTTCTTGTCAACTGTTGAGAACAGGCCACTTCCACCTTAATTGAATTGGCTCATTAGCACTGACCCCCCACTTGGTAAGACAACTCCCATCTTTTCATATGCTGTAATATATATTCTGCTTACTGAATTTTTCACTCCATGCATCTGAAGTGGGTTTTAACCCACAAAAGCTTATGCCCAAAGAAATGTTAGTCTCTTCGTTGTTTTCACCTACACCACAGACAACTATGAAATTGGAGGATGATAAAACCCTTTAATCTCCATGTTTTTGCTGACTATTTTCACAGCAACTAACAACGATTCTAATGTTTGTTGATCCTCACAAAAGAGTGAGGAACATTAATCCAGCTACCACCATATGTCAAATGCATTAGCTGGCTAGAGTCCGGGATGAAGACAGCATTTTGAAAGTGGTGGGTGTTTGCTAAATATATGATTGCAAGAGAACATACTCATCAACTTTCAGATTAGTCACATGTCTTAAACTAAGCACATGCCTAAATGTTTGCAGGAGGGAGCACGTATTCAGAGGCAGGATGATCCAGTAGTTAGAGCACTGGGGCTTGAGAAACCTGGATTCAGTTTCCTGCTCTACCCCAGACTTCCTGTGTGACCTTCAAGTCAGTGAACCTCTATCTGCCTCAGTTCTCCATCTGTAAAATAGGTGTTTAATGATTGTGAAGCACTCAGATACTATGGTGATTTAAAAGTACATTAGTGTTCTTGTGGGTTTAGCCTAGCAAAAGGTTACAGATTTTTTTTTCTTTCAAGAAAATCATTCTGAGAAGTACCATAACTAAATTTAGTAGAAATTAAGGTTGTCTGGTTAAGTGCTTGAAGTCAGTAAATTATAAACTTAAAGTTGCACTGCAGTCTTAAATATGTCCCCTTGCAAGTATGTTCTATTTTATTTACACAATTAGATATTTTTCAAATTCTGTAATATACATTTTTCTACAACTAGACAAACCCATGAAGCATCTTAAAGTTCTGTATACTATTCTGTATATGCTAGACAAAACTGTTATATACAGAAAGTAAAATACAATAGTAAATCAATTTTATACAACGTACACCATATTAAGTACAACGAAGTAATAATGGAGACTTTTGGGCATATACAGAACACTTAAGTGTGAAGCTAAGTCAGTTTTATAGTTCGCAAAGTGTAACTGGGAGATGAAGCAGCTATGTACTGGGGCTATGTCTGTACAACTTATGAATTCTGATTGATATTGTATTATGAAAAACTGTTGTATCACAAATGCCTATATGTACGTGGATCAACCATTGCTGATAGGTCCTGTAGCAAACACACCCCAGACAGATACAAAGGAATGTTTAGACTTCCAAAATAAAGAAAGACATAGGAAAAGGGCCATTTTCTCCAATCCATGAGGCAGATTCCACTCACCATGTAACTGCAGGAAGCAGGGGACACCTGTCCTGCCTGCCTTCCTGGACCTAGATGGTCTTCCAGGACTCACAATAGAAGGGTGAGCTAGAAAGTGAGGGATATTGTGGTTTCAGATTTATTATTTAATGATCTATAGTCTCCTTGGGTTTACATGATTAAGTATAAAAAGGTACAAAGGTGTAGACTGTGCAAAATGTATGCATGTCAACTGTTTCACAACTACAGAGAGCTAAATTGTAATCCAAAAACTTCGCATCTTTGGGGCTGAGCTCTGTGATAGGGGTAGTATAAGTTACTGGGTTATTTCAGGGGTCAGCACAGGTTCTGAGGCCTAGGACAGCTGGGCTGGAGAGACCTATTTCCAAGAGGGATAGCAGAGTCATCGCCCAGGAAGTGTGCCAGAGAGACCAAGGGAGGAACAATTGTTGCAGCTTGTTGAGGCTCCAAAAGCTTAGCACTCCCCAGAGAATCCAGAACACAGAACTAGGATTCCCCACATACCAAGCGAGGGAAATACCCCACATAGGGTGACCAGAAGGGGGTGCTTTTAGGGTTTGTGACACCTCTGGAAGACTTTGTCAGTGATTAAAAATACACTGTATAGTGTGTGGCTACTATGTAAGACCAATTCTACACCACAAACATTTGCTAGCATGACTGTGTCAGATTGTGATGACGTGATCTCTGTCCAACATAGCTATACAAGCAAAAACCCTTAGCGTAGATACAGTTATTCCAGCAGAACTGCACTTTTGCTGGTATAGTTTATTTCATTCAGGGGGCTGGAATAAGCTACACTGGCAAAAGAGTAGTTTTGCTGATATATTCTGCATCCACACTAGTAGTACTTTGCTGGTATGTACATCCCTACAGCTATATCAGCAAAGCACTCCTAGCATAGACTTAGCCTGAATCATTAGGGGTTTAAAAAGTGGCCTGGCAGGGCTTGAAAGCCCAGCTCTAAAAGCTGGGCTGATTGGGGAAGCGGCCACAGCTGGGCCACACCTAATCAGGCCACAGCTGGCCTGTATAAAAAGGCCAGGGAAACCAAGAGCAAACACTCTCCCTCTGCCTGTAGAGGGAGAAGGGCCTGGCTGCAGGGAGCAAGACAAGGTACCTAGAGTGGAGCAGGGCTGGGGGAAGGCAGAGGCGCTGGGGAGCTCCTGCCTGGAAAGCCCCAGGCTGTGGCCTAGCATTAGGCCAAGAAGTACTGGGGGTTGCAGGGGGCAGCCCAGGGGTAGGCAAAGGGAGCAGGTCCAAATCCCTTTGCCAATGATGAGTGGCTGATACTGTAGTCTGCCCCAGTGAACAGGGCACCAGATGGAGACTGGACCGTAGCCAATACTGAGGCAAAGTGGGGATAGTGGGGTGGGGGTTCCCTTGGGAGGGGGAGACCCAGTTAAAGGGGCACCAGAGTCCTGGGCCAGTAGCTAGAAGGCGGATCACCGGCCTGCAGAGGGCACTCCGGGCTGGACTGAGCTAATTCCCGAGGGCGACCAGCAGGAGGCGCCGCAGGGGTGAGTCGGCACGTCTACAAAGAGAAAAGAGAAATTTATCATATGTGTTCTGAGTTTGTGGTTCTCAAACTATGGTCTATGTACCACCAACTGCTGGTCTGCAGAGAACTGGATGGTCATCTCCATCTGCTGCTGGCACCTCCTTACTTCTTAAAGCTAAACTGCATTAATAAACCAGAAGTACATTAAATACTTTTCTATGATCCCTTTTAAATGCAAGCACAGTTCCTATAGTTTTCACAGGGATGATATATGATTGCTAATTGAATGGGAAATGTTTAATTCTAATGGAGACACTGAGATACCATGATGATGGATCTTATAAAAACCCAGAGTTCGAGGTGGTCCACACACTCATTGAAGGAAGGAGAGGCATTCTTAAAAAGACAGTTATCTTTTCCATAACTGGTGTTCTTAGAGATGTCTTACTCATTTCTATTCCACAATAGGTGTGTGTGCTTGCCATGTGCACTGGTGCCGGAAGCTTTTCCCCTAGCAGTACCTGTAGGGGAGTGCCCCAGAGACTCTTCGAGTGGCGCCTCCACGGCACAGAATAAGGGGTGCTACATGCTCCCCCCACCCTCAGTTCCTTCTTGCCAGGTCAACTCCAACAGAAGGGAACGAGGGCAGGAGCAACACATCTCAAAGAACACCAGTTATGGAAAGGTAACTGTCTTTTCTTCTTTGAGTGATTGCTCATGTGTATTCCACAACAGATGATTTCAAGCGATATCTGTTGGAGGTGGGTAGGAGTTCACAAATTCTCGGGATGGAGCACAGCCCTGCTGAACCTGGTGTCATCCCTGGTCTGGGAGCCGATCGCACAGTGCGAGTTGAATGTGTGAACTAAAGACCACGTGGCAGCCCTACAAATGTTCAGAATGGGGACATGGGCCAAAAAGGCAGCGACAAGGCCTGTGCCCCAGTCAAGTGTGCCTTCACAACTGGTGGCGGAGGGATTGCCGCCGGGTCATAACAGGTACGGATGCACGAGGTGATCCAGTTGGAGAGCCGCTGAATGGAGATCGGCCGACCTTTCATACGCTCGGCTGAGGCGATAAACGGTTGCAAGGACTTTCTAAATGGCTTAGTCCGCTCCAGGTAGAAAGCCAGAGCCCGTCTCACACCCAGCGTGTGGAGACTGCGCTCCTCACTGGACGCATGGGGCAGAGGACCAGCAGAAAAATGTCCTGAACTATGTGATAGGCAGAGACCACCTTCGGGAGGAACAAAGGGTGCAGATGGAACCAGACATTATCTTTATGGAACACCGTGTACAGGGGCTCGGAGATCAGGGCCCTGACCTCCGAGACCCGCCTAGCTGACATGATCACAACCAGCGAGGCCACCTTCAACGAGCAGTGTGACCAGGAGCATGTAGTTAGTGGCTCAAACGGGCACCCTGAGATAAGCCAACACCAGGTTTAGGTCTCACTTCAGGACGGGGCCTAACATATGGGAAGAGGTGATTTAACCCCTTAAGAATTGGCCAGTCATGGCATGGGAGAATACCGGGTGGCCCTGCACCGGCGGATGGAAGGGCAATGTGGCCACCAGGTACACCTCGACTGGCAAGGGCACGAGGCCCTGGACTCTAAGATGAAGGAGGTAGTCCAGAATAAACTGGATCGGGGCGGCCACCGGGAAACACCCCGCTCATCCACCCATCTGGAAAACCGAGACCATTTTGCCAAGTACGCTTGGCAAGTGGAGGGCTGCCTGCTTCTAGGATGATGCGCTGAACCCCTTCCAAGCACGTCCTTTCCTCCCAACCTAACCATTGAGCAGCCACACCATGCGGTGGAGTGCCGCTAGGTTGGGGTGGAGGTGGCGGC
This sequence comes from Chelonoidis abingdonii, assembly GCF_003597395.2. Taxonomy (NCBI): domain Eukaryota; kingdom Metazoa; phylum Chordata; order Testudines; family Testudinidae; genus Chelonoidis; species Chelonoidis abingdonii. The sequence goes on from NC_133770.1 coordinate 70,803,454, forward strand.
CCTGGTCCAGGGAGAGGAGGTCCGGGTGGGATGGCAACGGCTGCGGCAGGGTAACCTCCAGGCCCATGAGGGTCCCGTACCAATGCTGCCTGGGCCATGCCGGGGCATCTATTTTTTCCAGGACCATGCCGATCAGTGGGAACTGGGGAAAGGCATAGAGAAACTGGCCTGACCAGGACAGGACGACAGCATCAGAGATAGCGCCCCATCGCAGCCTATCCCCCCCGAGCAGAACCGGGAGCAGCGACGGTTCTGCTGAGTCCGAACAGGTCCACCTGGGGAGTTCTCCACACTTGGGAAAGTCTGTGCACCACCTCTGGATGGAGAGACCACTCATGCTGAGAGGAGAAGTCCCTGCTCAATCCATCCGCTCGTGCATTCCTGGTGCCTGGCAGATGGAAGGTCTGTAGGCAGATGATATGGGCTATATAAAAATCATACAGCCTGAGGGCTTTGTGGAAGAGGACAGAGGTTCGGGCCCTGCCTTGCCTGTTGATGTAGAACGTTGAGGTCGTGTTATCCATGAGGACCCTGACCACCTGGCCCTCCAGGTGCAAGCGGAAGGCCATGCATGCCAGTCGTACCACCCTGAGCTCCTTGACGTTTATGTGGAGGGTCAGATCCTGAGCCGACCACAGACCTTGGGTCTGAACATTTCCCACATAGGACGCCATCCCAGGACCGACGCGTCAGACACCAGCTCCAGCAATGGGGCCCTGTCCCTGAACAGGGCCCCTTGGAGTATGTTTCTTGGGGAGGACCACCACCATAGGGAGATGATCACTGGCTCGGGTACCATGAGAAATTTGTCCATCCTATCCCTGGCCTGGGAGAACTCTGAGGCCAACCAGAGCTGGAAGAGCCTCATCCTGAGTCTGGCGTGATGGACCACATACATGCACACCGCCACGTGACTGAAGAGCTGGAGGCACGGTCTGGCTGTTGTCACCATAAACCTTGTGACCGTGTTGATAAGCCCCTTCAGGGTCTCAAACCTGTCTGGTGGGAGGGAGGCTCTGGCCGATGAGGCATCCAGGACCGCCCCGATAAACTTTATGCGTTGAACTGGGACTAATGTGTATTTGGTGTTATTTACCCACAGGCCCAAAGTGGTGCACGTGGACAGAAGGAGCCCCACGTGATCCCGCACCTGTGACCGGGAGCTGCCCTTAACCAACCAGCCATCCAGATAGGGGAAGATCTGGACCCCTTGGCACTGGAGGTAGGCCGCCACCACCACCACCGACATACATTTCATGAATACCCAGGGGGCAGTGGACAGCCCAAACGGAAGGACCCTAAATTGGTAATGTTCCTGCCCCACTATGAAATGGAGGAAGCGTCTGTGCTCCTTGAATATATGAATGTGGAAGTACGCGTCCTGCAGATCGAGGGCGGTGTACCAGTCCCCGGGATCCAGGGAGGGGATGATGGAGGCCAGAGAGACCATGCGGAACTTGAGCTTCACCATGTATTGGTTCAGGCCTCGCAGGTCCAAGATGGGCTTAAGTCACCATTTGGCTTTCAGGATAAGGAAATAGCAGGAGTAGTACCCCTTACCCTTCAACTGCCCAGCTACCGCTTCCACTGCTCCTAGGCCCAGGAGCCACCCCACCTCCTGCTCGAGCAGAGCCTCATGTGAAGTGTTCCCCAGGAGGGCCAGGGGTGGGTGGTGATTGCGGGGGGAGGAAATAAACTCGAGGGTGTAACTGCGGGAGATGGCGTCGAGGACCCATTGGTCCGAGGTCAGCTGCAACCACTCAGAGAGGAAAGCACACAACCAGTTGGAGAAGGGAAGCTTTATTGAGGTTGGATCCCTGATGAGAACTGGCACAGCGCCCCTGGGCGTCCTGTCAAAACCGCCTTTGCCCCACCTGCTTGCCCTTGGAGGACTCAGGCTGGGGAGCAGGCCGAGACTGCCTCCGTGGGCACCTCTTATAGTCTCGCAACTTCTTATAAGCAGTGTGGTATTTTGGGTAGGTGGCCTGAGCGGAAGTGTGCTGCAGCTTGAACTTAGGTTTAGCCAGAGCCGGAACAGAGAGACCCAGAGTCTGAAGCGTCGTGCGGGAGTCTTTCAGGCCATGCAGCTTTGTATCTGTTTGTTCCACAAACAGAGCTTTGCCGTCAAACAGGAGGTCCTGCAAGGAGGTCAGCGCCTTGCTCGATAGCCCAGAGAGCAGGAGCCATGACACCCTTCACATGGACACCGCAGAGGCCATAGACCGTGCGGCTGTGTCAGTTGCATCCAAATCTGCCTGCAGAGTTGCCCTGGGTACAGCGGCCACCTCATCCACCAGCACTTTGAACTCCTTCCTGTCACGCTCCTGGAGGGACTGAACTCATACCAGCCCAGGAGGGCCTGGTGGTTCGCCACCCAAAACTGGAAGCTCAAGGACAAATATAATTTCCTTCCAAAAGAGTCCAGCCTCCTTGAATCTTTATTTTTTGGGGTACGGGCTGGCTGGCCCTGCCGTTCCCTGTGGTTGACCGACTCAACCACCAGGGAGTTAGGAGCAGGGTGGGTATATAAGTATTCATGCCCCTTGGTGGCACAAAATACTTGCATTCCACTCTCTCAGAGATGGGTGCATTATCTGAGTGCTTAATAACTGTATAATATACATACATATTACACATGTGTACACACAAATATATTCTTGTTGAGGAAAGTATTATACTTCAATAGCACTAGAAGATTTATCCCGAGTGTTGCTCACAAATGCTCATCGAAGTCCCAGTACAGGTTGTCCAAAAGCACACACCTGCTGTTAGCCCTATGCCCACAAGTTCCTATCATTATACTGCCTTCTCATGCCTATGCTATTTCCTCTTGACTTCACACGTTTCCACAACTCTGTCTTCCCTGGGACTCTTTAGTTCAATCAAGAACAACTGTTTACTCCTTTTTGACCACAACACAGAGTGTGATCTTAGGTTTGGTATAACAATTTCTCTAGAGGAAATATCCTCCTCCCCCCAAGACAATTTTCTTTTCCTGGTCACTGCAGCAAAGATTTATTGTGAATTTTCTTTTAAATCAATATTCTGTGTGCCTCTGGATATTTTAACTTAAAATAGTAGACATTCTGTGGTCTTCACCTTTTTTGAACCTAATATTTTCTTTAACGTGCCTGCAATTTTTCTTTAAAATATGTCATGCTGCCATCACTGTCAGTTCTGACCAGTCTTACATTGCAGATTGAAAAAATATGCTGTAGAGTCTCTTTTCTAGTAAGTGAGGTAAAACTATCAGTTTCATTAACCTTCATTTTATCTAATCCAATACATATATTTTCACAGCAAATACTTTATTCTAAGATATTTATTAGTATTTCTCTAGTAATTCTTGGAGCATACTCTTTTAAACAGATAGATAAATTTTAAAGATGGGATCACCAGTCTCCTCTCAAACCTACATTCTGGTACAGTATGTGTATACTGAAAAAAAGATTTTAGCTCAGGTTAGCTAATTTGGGTTAAAATAGCAGTGAAGACATGACAACTGGTGTTTTTAACTCACCTTAGCAGCTCAAGTTGAAACCTATAACCGTAGCTGCAAACCCAACTTAAAAGCAGAGCGGCCATGTCTTCAGTACTATTTTCACCTGGGTTAGCTAACCCAAGTTAAGAACACTCCTCTTTTTGCACTGTAGACATACCCTGTGTCATTAGGATGACACAGATAAGCCTCACGGTAGCAAGAGAAAACACTGCCTGAGACCAAGCACATTGGGCAGTTTCATCCATGAAGCAGCAATAGGTTCAGTTTCAAAAACTGACTCTGTTGCCTGATGTCACATCTGCATGTTTTACACAACAGTGGTAAATCTTAGAATAAAAATCTTTAAGCTATCATTATCTAAGTAGTTCATCTAATATTGTGGAGAGAAAAAGCCATTGATATATACTGTGCACACGTTTTTATCCCTGTATATAAAGCAAAGGAAACAGCTTTGCGGACAACTGGCTGGTCATCTGCTGCTGGCTTCTCCTTATTTCCTAAAACTAAACTGCATTAATAAGCCAGAAGTACATTAATACTTCCCTACTATCACTTTTAAATGCAAGCACAATTGCTGTAGTTTTCACAGGGGTGTTATTTGATTAAAATTACAAGAGAGTGTAGTTGTAGCCATGTGGGTCCCAGGCAATTAGAGTGACAAGATGGGTGAGTTCATCTCTTTTATTGGACCAACTCTGAGATTACCTCACCCACCTTTTCACTCTAACTGAATGGGAGATGTTTATTTCTCTTGGTGCCTCCATACTACCATGGTGAGGGAGGACATTATAAAATCCTAGATGGCAGTGCTCCTCCACAGACTCCATAGGAACAGCAAAGAGGGAGAGGGGGACAAAAGAAGACAAATGCTAAACATTGAAATATTAATTAAACACAATAGGGAGCTATATGATTCAGGGGGATTTACTAAGAGGATGCAAATCCTTTCATCTACAAGTCAGGAGTTCATATAGGATCCAATCTGACTTCTATGGAACCATACCATTCAGGTCAGTAGTACACCTAATCTCGGGCCATAAAATCTCTATCCCCTGGCTGGTCAGTAGCTTATGTGAAGTGCATTAATAGTTTCACTTGCTTTCCTGATAAACAAGTATCCACATCACAAAAACTATTGTCATTTTTTTGCATCTTGGTTGGCAATTTCAGCACAAGGCCAAGAACAGAATAGCCCTACAAAATGAACTACCCTCTCACCCTTAGTGATAGGAACCCTTTAATATGGGGCTGAAAAACGGTTGATCAGCATGGAGTGGCTTCTACTTCCTTTTTCTGCTGCTAAATAGCAGACTTCAGTTACCAAGACAGTGAACCTAGCACTTTATAAGAGGATAAAATTCAAATACAAAACTGTTAAAAAAAATTAAATCAGCATTTTCCCACTTGAACTGCAAGAGAAAAAACATCGTTATAGTCGTAACACATTAATACAAACATCAGTTTGCACACATGGACACACATTTCTCTTTCTAGAATATGAAATTATGCTTTTAACTAAATTTATATGTTGAAAAATATATTAAAGCAGAAATATTATTTATTGATACTGTATAATTTTATCCAGAATTTAAGTTACTTTAGAATAGTGTAGCAGCACTTAAGTCAACATACAAAAGTTCTATGCTTAAGTTCTTGAACTATGAACAAAATAATACATAAGCCATAAAAAACATTTCATGGCAACTGAATCAGTGCTTTCCTTTTCTCTTTAAAAATATAGTAATGTAGGGACCAAATTCATTTTTTGCGCCATCCAGAAAAAGCATTAGGTGTGAAAGAAATCTCCTGCTTAATGTGACCTTTGGCTGTACTTTCACTTGTCATAATTACAAGGTAGCTACTCTCAGTCCCAACCCATAAGCTTCATTATATTACCCCTATAACTATAATAATTCATATTTCAGGAAATGTTTCATACTATGAAAAACTGGAGGCAGAATAGACTGACAGCACTTTACCTGCTGTTATCTGTAACAATGTGTAATAAGCCTTACTGAACAATAAGATTTCATGTATGCAGGAAAATAAGAGTAACAGTACAAAATTTCATAAAACATGCAACGTAATATAATATACATTCAGGAACTCTCATGGAGTTTGCAGCTTTAACCAAAGTATTCAAATAAAGAGAAAACAAAAAAAAACAAAAATAAAATTCTTCTCCAAATAATGAAAATATTTGGGGGCTTATGTGAGCATTAAGAGTTGCAATATACCTGACCTTTCCAAACATGTGAAAAAAATATTTCTGGAAGGTAAAAGAATCTAAAAGAGTTATGCCACTTCTGCATGTTTTACACAACAGTGGTAACTTAGAATAAAAATCTTTAGCTATCATCTGAAGCTGTTCATGTAATATTGTGGAGGGAAAGAGCCCATTGATACATACTGTACACACATTTTTATCCATGTATATAAATCAAAGGAAACGGCTTCCTTTAAGGCAAGCATATGAAGATACTAAAGCAAGATACCAATTAAATATTCATACATTCAATATTTCAAAATAAGGAATTTGGATATACACATGCATAATTTAAGTTCTATAGTGAAACCTGTCTACAGAGGCCATTTCTACTGTATTTCAACAGCATCCTAACTTGAAATGTACAATGCAGCCTTTCCATGCTGTGTTAAAACTTTAAAGTATATAGTAATTCATTTCAAGCACTAAACACAGAATAAAGGCCATGTTATGCACACGGCACTTTTCTAAGAGAAGTACTGCTTTGCCCTGTTCATTAAACCCCCTTCAATGCTATGCAAAAAGGCCCTAATCACAACATTTTCCTGTAAGGTAGGGTATGCTTTCCCACAGGGGATCAGGTAGGGTGACCATCTGTCCCATTTTTAAAGGGACAGTCCCATTTTTGGGACATTTTTTTCTAGGCACCTATTACCCCCCATCCCAGTCCCATTTTTTTCCACAGTTGCTATCTGGTAACCCTAGTATCAGGTAGAGTCAGATTAGAGAAGCAATTTACTTATTAGATCCAAAAGTTAAACACATAACTTTAGATACAAATCACAAATCACAGCAGACATTTTCAGACCTCAGATGTATGTACACAACTCCCGGAAGCTGACACTCATATGAAGCAAGAATTTTAACCCTTAATTTTGGTTTTACACATTACATTAATCCTTCATTGGGTAAAAACCCAGATTTAACAGAACTGCCTAAAGAAAACACCATCAAAAGGTGGTCACGATATTCAGTACATTAAGAATGGTTCTTTGTGAATTATATAAAACAGTGGCTAACAGTTATTTACCTATAGGAATACACAAATGCTAAGTTTGGGGAATTTATATTCCCTATTCATTTACAAAAATATGCAGTCAAGATTTTAAACACTTCTTACATGCTGATCCACTTCCTCCTTCTAGGTATGTGTAAATATTAATCTTACATATACATCTATACGTATCATATGTTTAAAATGGTCTCAGTAGGACTGATTCTCCCCTTGAGAAGCATTCTTGTGATTTTAATTCCATTTTTTTCTTAACAGAAGTAGTTATTTTTGCTATCAAGTGACTTCATCAAAAAAGCAGCAATTTTTTTTTTGTTTGTTTGTTTTTACTAAAAATGCTAGGATCGATTTCAACAACTCTAAGAATGGTAATTAATAGCTGTATAAGAAACAATCCTATTTTTATACATTTTTAATCTTTGCTCCTGAAGGTCACTCATTTCATGTTTATATTTCTAGGAGTAAGCAGAGTAAAAACTCAAAGGTAAACAGTAATGTTAAGAAAAATAGAACTATACACAATCTGTCTCTATAGGGTAAATTACTTCATATAGAAAACATCTATAGATCTTGCAATGATTATACTTTTCCCTTAGAGCTAATACTTTAATTTTCAAGAACCAAGAAAAAAAAATGAAAACTAGTCAGTAACAATGCAGCGTCGAAAAGCAATAAACTCAAAATTAAGTTATAAATAATTTAAAGCATGTCATGAAGATGTATTAATAATTCATCAGATAAATAATTTACTAAATAATCAAATAAATAAATAATGAAATACATAAATAAATCAGCAAATAAATAATTCTGCAAAATAACCTAAACAATAAGTCACTAAAACAAATGACAAATCTGCAAAACTACAATAATTTTCTAAATTCCGATAGTTTTAAATAAACAAATGTATATAACGTAGATCAATCTTTTTTGGATAGAGAAATATTTTTCACTGCTATTGGTAAATTCCTGATTACACTGTATAAGGATACAATTCAGATTTTACAAGGCGGCAGTTTTTTCCTTATAAATTATTAACACGATTCCTACAATTCCTGCTCTGTATTTTACATGCAATCCTTTTATGTAGCTCATTTTTCCCAAATATAAATGGACAGCCTCTTTATAACACTCAATTCACATTTTCTTCTCAGTGCAGTACTTACAATACTACTGTAGCCTTCTTGGTGGTTCTCTCGCTGTCTTCTCCAAACCTTCAGAAGTTGTGCTGCAGGGGGAAAACAAGTATAATAACCTTAATTATTACAGATGGTATCTCATTCATTAGTGGATGACAACATTTTATTTTAAAGCACAAGAAAAGCTGTTTTATAATTCTACAAAGCAACTTAATGTGAAACAACCATTGCTGTTTGCAGACTACCTAAAGTTTTTAGAAGTCTTTAGTGGAATGAGTTCAAGCAAACTGAGGCCTGTTTCTTGTATTTAAACTGACACGCAATCTGTGCAAACTGGCACTAATTCAAATATGAAGACAGAACGTGAGAAGGACAAACGCTTGGCTGACATCTAATGCTCTGGATTTTGGAAGCTCATAACCCTGCAAAGACCACTTAATTTCCACTATCTAAATTCATTCACAATGTAATTAGAACACAGCACTCCAAATCCAACAGTGACACCAAGGAGAGTCAAGAAACTACTGCCCTCATAAATCAGCCTTTATTCTGCATTCATTTTAATACACAATATTGACACACACTGTAGTTTGCTTCAAAAAGTGGTATTCTGTAAATAGTCTTTTAAAGGAAACGTTAAGCATGCACTGATTTTACCTGTACTCTCCAAACTGAGACTTATGAGCCCCCTTTCGTAACACACCCTTATAAGCAATGTCACCTACAAGTATTTTTGGACTCTGTACAAGTCTGTGAAATTGCATGAAGATATTATGTACAAAAATTACAGTATGTCACTAAACAAATGTCACATATTCATGAATATTGCTATTCAAGCCAAAGGAAATGGGTAGGCAGAATTGTTTTCCTCTACAGATAAGATTTTAAACTGCATTAGTTTGTGTGTATTTCTGCATTCAAAGTACAAATGAAAATTCACTCCTAAAAGAACTTAGACACGTTATATTTAACAAGTCTCAAATTCTCTTTAGGGATTATAATAAGGAAACACTTGCTTAATCATAAATTTTATATTTATCTTGGCTAAAAAACCTCCTTTGGATAGACTGCCATGTTTTGTCAAGAAAAATCAACACAGTGGAAACAAAGCACTTGTTCTGTTGTGTGGTCATTCAAAAGAGTATGTAGAAGTAATGTAAATGTGCACTAGCGCTGCTGATAATTTCACGCTCTCATACTCTCGTTTCAATTTGCTTTAAAAAGGACTATTCCTCCTGGCTAAATATAGTCATCCTGAAAAAGCACACCTCTCTTTTGAGCTAACACTACAAACCCTAAAACACAGCAGTGCAGAGGCTTCTATTTTAAGGAATCTGAAATGCACCTGTCTCAGGATATAATCTTCTAAATTGGGGATAAATGAGCTGTACCTAAAGAAGATATTTTCTCCTGGTACTGAGATTTCATTATGTGAATAAGAAACAAACTTACTTTCTTTAGTAATGTTCCTCTCCTTCAAACTACACAGCATGAATTCTTCATAGATGAAAGGATTTAGAGTTTCCTGGGATACACAATGAACCAGGCTTGATCCTGAGCCTCTAGAATCTGAGTTTCTACACTGTACCACTAAGCTACAGGACTTTATTTACTATTTGTAAGTTTGTGTCGCAATGTGATATTCACTAATGAATTACAGTAGAGTTAAGAAAAATTATATTCATCAGTATGTTTTATAAAAGTATGGGTCAAGGTAAGTGGCAAGGTTTTTAACTGTGCTTTGTTCTTAAGTAACGCTTAGTTTGGACCATAAGGGCCTCAGGATTTACTTATTTTTCTTCCTTTTTTGGCAAGGCAGAGGCTCGCTTCCTCTGTTCAGATACATTTGTACATCATTACATTGGGGGCACCTAAACTAGCAGAGATTGCAGCTATTTTAAAGACCAGTAGCTTTAAGAGGGCCAGGGAAGGATCGAGGAGGATAATAGATTATGTCATCTTTGAAAGGACCCAGACAGCATTAGGAAACCCTAGGAAGAAACATCCTACACTCCCATACGCACAGCATATGGTAGAAAGACTGTAGGGAGGATTGGCAAGGAGTACCCCACCAGCCCTTTCAGGAATCCTTGGGATAGGCTGGGGAGCAAAAAAAGAAAGTTTTTCCCAGAAACAGGAAGTAGCTTGAAGGTTAACTTATCACTCCATCAAGAATCTGGAAAATCTAAACATAGCATAGCCAGTTTGGGAGGCAGGTTGAGATGCACACCTCAGAAAATCTGGGCACAACCTGGGATATGGGGATGGAGAGAAACACCTCTTTCTCTTACCAAAAGTGATGTGAGTTGGCAGGTTAGTAGGAGGCAAAGGGGCAAGGGAAGCAATGCAAAAAACTTCATAAGAATAGCCAAAGGGTCAATCCAAAGGCCCATCTAGCCAGTATCCTGTCTTCTGACAGCGGCTGGTGCCAGATGTTTCAGAGGAAGTGAACACAACAGGGAAATGTATAGAGTGATCCATTTCCTGTCATCCAGTCCCAGCTTCCAGCAGTCAGAGGTTCAGGGATACCCAGGGCATGGGGTTACGTCCCTGACCATCTTGACTAATAGCCATTGATGAAACTATCCTCCATAAACTTATCTTATTCATTCTTGAACCCCTTATACTTTTGGTCTTCACAACATCCCCTGGCAACAAGTTCCACAGGATGGCTCTGCGTTATGTGAAATAGTACTTCCTTATATTTGTTTTAAACGTGCTGCCTATTCATTTCATTGGGAGACCCCGGTTCAAATGTTATGTAAAGGAGTATTCACTTTCTCCATACCATTCATGATTTTATAGACCTCTAACATATCCCCCCTAAGCCATCACTTTTCCAAGATGAACAGTCCCAGTCTTTTTAATCTTTCCTCCTATGGAAACTGTTCCACATCCCGAATCATTTTTGTTGCCCTTCTCTGTACTTTTTCATATTCTAAAGTATCTTTTCTGAGATGGGGTGACCAGAACTGCACCCAGTATTCAAGGTGTGGATGTACAATGGATTTATATAGTGGTATTATATTTTCTGCCTTCTTCTCTGTCCCTTTCCTAATTGGTTCCTAACATTCTATTCGCTTTCTTGAATGCTGTTGTACATTGAGCAGATGTTTTCAGAGAACTATCCACAAAGATACAAAGATCTCTTTCTTGAGTGGTACCAGCTAATTTAGACCCCAGTATTTTGTATGGTATTATGTTGGTATTATGTTTTCCAATATACATTAGTTTGCATTTATCAATATTTAACTGGATTTGCCATTTTCTTGCCCAACCGTCCAGTTTTCTGAGATCCCTTCGACATGTAAGGAGCTCTGTAAACTGGAGTATGTTCAGTACAAATGGCATGACAGAGATTTTAACAGCAAGTCTAATGAATTCCACTGATAAACAAATTATGATTTTTAAAAGTTTATATCCTTAGCCAAGTCACAATGGATTTTCACTGAGATTGCAAAGCACCTGCCTCTGAATCCAACACCATCCCTCTGCCTAATTTCAAGTTCCTAGTTCAAGTCATAAAACCGCTATAGCTCATCAAAGAAATGGTTGAAAAAATTTTAACACTGGCAAAACTACTTATGTTTTCCTAACAACATTCTCTGAAATGGCTGCACTATTTCTACTGAAAAACTTTCCAAACAAATTCAGCATGAGGCAGAGAGCAAGCATAAAATTTCACCCTGAATGGTTGCTGTTTGGCAAAGTTATAAGCAACTGAAAACAAGAGTTTATAATATACAGTTGAGGTTGCCTAAAACTTTCCATGGACGTAACATCTGCATCTATAATAGTATCATCAATTACCTTGGATGAAGATGCTACGTTTCCTCAGTTTGCAGGCATTAGCCAGTGTCACAAGAACACACTACTTGTTACCTCTGATGGAGTAAACAGTGTCCCAGAGAAGACGGTCAGGAATTAAGAAAGTATATAATTTTAAAATTAGGACCAAGAGGGAGAAGCTTTCTAAATAAAAAAGCAAACAAAAATAAGGGACCTTAGGGGGAAGAGATATACACATGCATCAGATCTCAATCTGACCAAATTGTATGCAAACAAAGGTTCTGATCATTTAATATTCACACAGGTTCCAAGATTTCAACTGCTATGAGGTTATGTGAAATATTTTGTATCTAAATATCCAAGTAATTTTGACTTCAGTGGGTCATTCTATCTAGGAACTTTAGTACTGTGTGTTACACTGAAGACTTTCAAGGGAATGGGCTGTTTTTCCAATTGTTTTCTCTAATCACCACACTTTTAATATATTAATGATTTTTTGTGTTTTGATCAAAATCCTCCTGTTTTTATATTTCTTCTTCATACTTCAATGACTGTAGTTTACTGTACTATTTGTACTGTATATGATTAGAATGCATACATACACCTCCATTATTCTTCCTACTGATTTTGATTTTTCAAGTTTGTAAATAGCAGGGGAAGGGTTATTACTGAATCTTAACTAAAGATTTTTAAAATAATCCAGCATATCAAATAGTTATAGAATTACTTTCAGTATGTTCTAGGAAAAGATTTCTTGGACGTTTGGAGACCAATGGCTGGTCTATGTTGAAAATTTACATCAGCACAGCAATGTCTCTCAGGAGTGTGAAAAATCTACATAGAGATATAGCTACACTGACCTAACCCCCAATGTACACAGAGCTAGGTCGATGGAAAATTTCTTCTGCTGACCTAGCTATCACCTCTTGGGGAGATGAATTAACTACAGTGACAGGAAAATCTGTCCTGCCTCTGTAGTGAGTGTCGACATTTAAAAAGCTACAGCAGCAGCCCTGCCACTATAGCATTTTAAGTGTATGCAGTGGTATTATATATGGAGTATGTTTTCAGCCACCTTCTTTTTATGACTTATCATTTTAGGCCAATACTAGCTAAGTTCTTCTTTTGGAAGACCAAACTTTTCCATGACACTCAGGGGGGATATTTCACCTTGACATGCATATTTTATATATAAATCCTAAAGCATTAAAATGGGATACAATTTATATAGCCCTCTCCACACTGTGATGCAGAATGTTTTACCTTATTAGACAATATACTATTGAATCAACGGCTATTAATACAACATGCAGTTCACTGGGCTGTAGATATCTAGCAGCCAGGTTTTCTAATAGGTGATTCCTAGGAAAAACTAACTGATCACTAGCAAAGGTTTATCTCATATTCCCACATGTACAGCATGCCACATTAAATATATGCAAATTAACCTCTTTCTCCTCTAGGTTTTTTTTTTGTTTTTAATCTGACAACTCACACGATGTGAAGCCATGGTTAACAATTACAATTATTTGACTTTCATATTTATAGAGTCACTCATCGGATATGCACCCTAATCAATTTCAATAGATACTCTTGTATTTTTATTATCGACATTAAACCTATATTTTACTAATCCCTTTATTTTTTGAAAACAATATCCCTTACACTATTCTATCAATTTCCACTATGCACCCTTTTCTACTATCTGCCTACAAGATGGTCATCATTACAGCTGGTCATATTAAATTGTCTGAAATATGATCAGGGAAATATTTTCATTACAAACTATATCCTACAATAAGATCATCATTTTGATGATAAAGTATATTTTACTATCACAGATACTTCTCTTTACACAGTTTATACAAATAAAATTACTTTATTTAAACATTTGATTATCCATTAAAACAGAAATGATGAAACACATTAATGCTGATTAAGTAAATAGAGAACAAACAAAGGATGATTTTGTGGTTATTTGCTGGTCAGATTTTAATATTTAAGGTTCTTTTCTCTGTTGAAATATGATAACTGAGAACATTCCTCTGAAAAAATCTAAATTATGTGCCTCAGATATGATTCTAATAAGCTCCGAAAATCCCATCCAAGAGACCATACGGCTCTATTATTAGGATGCTTATTTCTAAAGGAAAACACTTTCTAGGAGAAAGGTGGTTTAAGACCAATGCATTCCAACAGTCACCTCCACAAAGAGGTAATTGAGATAGAGTTTTATTTTAATGGCCAAAGTAAGATGCTTTCTAATTACCTGTATATTATAATTTGGCCATCACTGTAGCACCAAATGCAATGTTAAGAATTGCACAGAACTTCCCCATGAATTATCCTCCACCATTCTTTGATTACACCGTTTTACTTAATGCATGTTTTAAAATCATTGTCTCTGAGATGTGATGTCAGGTTCTTCTTCCAGACAAAAGTCGTCTACAAAAAAAGGTAGGTCTCATCCTGTTCTCAAAAAGATCAGGCTTGGTCTCATTCCACAGCCAAGGGTTCTCCTCATTTAGGCCTTAACCATCAACAGTTCACAAGAAGCTATACTATGCCAGATGCAAAGCAAGAATTGTCCATTTCCCCCATTAATGAAACTGTTGGCACTGATGAGAATATTTCATAATCTATGGAAAATGTGGGTGGACCTATGGGTCCTTTATACATCTTTTAGCACATCAAAGAGTAACATCAGCATCTGCTTTCATTTACAGAAGAGATGAAAGATGTTTTATAATTATAGCTAATGACAAAGAAAAGGATGGAATGAAACCATAAGATGTAGGATGTGTGTATGGTCAGATACATTAAGCTGTACAAAACACATAGGTTTGTAGCTTATCTAAGGTAATTATACACAAAGTAAGTAGAATGTCTGCAACTCTTCAGAGGAATTATTTAAGCTTAGTACCAATGTAGACACAAAAACAAATGGGTATAAACTGGACACTAGGAAGTTTAGACTTGAAATTAGACGAAGGTTTCTAACCATTAGAGGAGTGAAGTTCTGGAACAGCCTTCCAAGGGGAGTAGTGG
>NC_133770.1:70818579-70828116 GCF_003597395.2 Chelonoidis abingdonii
AACTCAGACATAGGTTAGGAGTTTGTTATAGAAGTGGATGGGTAGGATTCTGTGGCCTGCTTTGTGCAGGAGGTCAGACTAGATGATCATATTGGTCCCTTCTGACCTTAAAGTCTATGAGTCTATGAGAACTGGGGACAGCGTCAGTTCTAGGCGGTTGCAAAGAGGTCGACCTGGGAAACTCCCCACTCTTGGAAGAGTTGTAGGAAGTGCTGCTCCTGTACTAGCCCCAGCGGCCAGAGCTACGACAGTTCGGTGCTGGTGAATCGCAAGATGAGTCCCGTGCATGATGTCTGGTAGAGCGGGAGCTCGAGTTGGAGCATCTACGTTGGTGGCGATGGGATCAGCTTCACTAACTTCGATGCGAGGAGGAGCATCAGCGTCACTTATCCTAGTGGCTGTGTCCCCAGTCGCGGGGCGCAGAGGAGCCCCAAGGCTCCCTCACCTCACAGTTGGCAAGCCAGTTAGCCTAAGTGGGGTAGAGGGCTGGCATGAGCTGCAGGAAGACCACATCAAGCGAGATGGCAAGTGGTCCTCTGAGCGGAGACTGTGCCACGTCAAGAAGGGTTGTTGTGCCCCAGTGGCAGCTTCCCTCAAGACTGGGGGCCCATCTCAGGTAGCACTCCAGGAACCAAGAGAGTTAAAAAGTCACACGCGGCCTGTGCCACCTCCAGCGTCGATAGCATCCTCACCGCAGAAGGCGGCATGCATGGACAGGACTGGGTTGCTCTGCTCAACGCGAGTTGGAGGTCTGGGTCCCAAGGGGGATCACGGGCTGCCCAGCTTGGGTCCAGCCTCACCCCTATCTTTCGGTGCCGCTGAGTCTTCCCTTGCTTCTTTGAAGGGGAGCAGTGCCAGCTAGTGGAGGGGACTTCGCTCTGTACCAAAGATGCGGTGCTGGGTGCCGAATCCGTTTGGTGTGCCGGTGCCAGTGCTGATTCCATTAGGAAAGCGTGAAATCTAATGTCCCCCTCCCTCTTAGTCCACAGTTTGGAAGATCTACAGATCCTACAACGCTCACTTACGTGGGTCTTGCCCAAGCAGCAGAGACACTGCGTGTGCGGATCACTTCTTGGCAAAGAATTGCAACAGGAGTCGCACGACTTGAAGCCTGGGGCAGGGGGCATGCCCCGAGGCCAGACAACTAACTGGAGAAACTATTTAACTATTGAAGAACTGTACTACTAAGGCTAACTAGAGAAGCTGCAGCAAGGCTGGAGGACAAAGTTCCAACTACCTTCACTGGTGGCAAGAAGGAACTAAGGGTGGGGGGAGTGCACAGCTCCCCTTACAGCGCGATATAGAGGCACCATTCCAGGGGTCGCAGTAGTGCTCCCCCCATACGGGTACTGCTAAGGTAAAAACTTCTGGCACCAGTGCACATGGCGAGCACGCACACCTACTATGGAATACACGAGCAATCACTCGAAGAAAAACAAAAGCTGTGTGTGTGTACGTATACTAACCAACTACTCATCAGAAGAAAAATCGGGACTAGAAATGACTTTAGACGAGTGATGTCCAGTGTATGTATTATGGATTTGATAAAAGTAGTAGAAAGCAAATTGGTGAAGTTTGCTAATGACAATTTATAAGTTAAAGAACCAAGAATGTGAAGAATTCCAGACCCAATTGAATAAAAAACAGATGGATTGAGGAGAAGAAAGACAGATCAAATTTAATTTGGGAAATCTACAAAATAATGCAGGTAGCAAAAATTTATGATGGTAAGTTTTTAACTTGCATTATTTTCTCACAGAAGATACCCAAGAATCATTATAGAAGCATACAAATGTAGGACTGGAATGGACCTCAAAAGGTTATCTACGCCATCTCCCTGTGGTAAAACAGGAATACAAATATCTACCATCTCACATAGGTGTTTGTCTAACCTTCTCTTAACCTCCAGCAACGGGGATTGCACAACTTCCCCAGATAGCCTGTTCCAGTGCTTAACTATCTTTATAGTTACAAAGTTTCCAACACCATCTCCCTTATGGCAAACTAAACCATTACTTTTTGTCCCACCCTAAGTGGCCATGGAGAACAATTAATCACCATCCTCTTTAAAATCATTTACATATTTGAAGATTTGTGCACTCTTAGCCTTCTCTTCTCTAGACTTTTTCCACGGGTCATTTTTTCTAAACCTTCAATTTTTGTTGCTCACCTCCTCAATTTCTCCAATTTGTTCAAATCTTTCTTAAAGTATGGTGCCCATATTACTCCGACTGCCAACAAGTAGAGTGGAACACTTACCATTTGTGTCCTATTAACACATCCCAGAATGACATTTGCCTTTTTTGCACCAACACCACACTGTTGGCTCATATTCAATCTGTGATCCATTATAGCCTGTGATCCTTTTTTTCAGTACTGCTAACTAACCACCACCACTTATTCTCCATTTTGTATGTGTGTGTTTGATTTTCCCTAAGTGCATTACTTTGCATTTGTCTTTACAGATTATGAATAGTTTAATAGTAGTAAGGCATCATCCAAAGCACTATGGTCGCTTTTGGTCACTGATGCTCAAGAAACGAAAATATATATATATATATATATATATATATATATATATATAGCGGAGAACAAACAAACAAACAGTTTTAAGTCTGCATGTGGATGCAAGTTATTTAGTCTCAAAATGATTTTAAAATTACATTTTTCATACATCTCAGTTAAAATTGCACTGATACAGGGAACAATCAGATTCTCTCTCTCTCTCTCTTTTGTAATGTGAAGGGAACAAATATAGAAACAGATAATTTACCTGAAGCTGTCAATGCTACAAGTATGAGGTCTTTATTTTTAATTATTAAGTTTACTATTATTTCAAAAACATTAATTTTAATAGTTTTATGAGCATTTTATATATCTACTGTATCTGTATATATTTTTCACTAGCACAAAGAAGCAAAATCTTTTGTTCTGAGATAGGCTCTGTGTGAGACAGAAATGAATTTCCTTTCCCTTTCTTCTATACACAAACTGGAACAACCTGGAGGTGCGTGTTATGTGTCTGTGGTACAAAGGCCAAGTACATTCAGTTGTGAATAACAGCTTGGTGGTTTGAGCTCTCCAAAGGATGTGGCAGATACTCTGATACTAAAATAAAGAGTACAGTATCAGAACCTAAATAGAACATGATTGTAGTAGCTGGAGATTATGGGAGGTGGTCAAAAGTTAAATGTTCTTCAAAAGTAACTAGGGGGAAAAAGTCAGGCGTCACAGGAATTCAAAATAATAGCTGATTAGAGTCTTAACGTATGAGTGAACACTAAGAAAACTGTTGCTGGGGGAGAAGAAAAAAAGTTAGTCCCTCTAAAACAGGGGTGGGCAAACTTTTTGGATCGAGGGCCACATCTGGGTATGGAAATTGTATGGTAGGCCATGAATACTCATGAAATTGGGGGTTGGGGCGAAGGAGGGTGTAAGGGCTCCATCTAGGGGTAAGGGCTCTGGCATGGGGCCAGAAATGAGTTCAGGGTGTGGGATGGGGCTCTGGGCTGGGGCAGGGGTGAGGGCTCCAACTGGAGATGCAGGCTCAAGAGTGGGGATGAGGGGTTGGGGGTACAGGAGAGTGCTCTGGGCTGGGACCGAGGGGTTCAGAGGGCAGGAAGGGAATCAGGGCTCCCCTGTCTGCAGGCACCAGCCCATAGCCAATGGGAGCTACGGGGGTGGTGCTTGGGGGAGGGCAGCGTGCAGAGCCTCCTGGCTACCCCTACGCATAGGAGCTGGGTGGGGGGAACATGTCGCTGCTTCCAGGAGCCACAGCACATGTGGAGCAGGTCAAGACCACGACCACACTCCCCGGTGAGAGCTCAAGGGCCAGATTAAAATGTCTGAAGGGTCGGATATGGATCCCGGGCCATAGTTTGCCAACCCCTGCTCTAAAAGTTATGTAAAGCTGAAACCATTACTAAACAAGGCTACATTCAGACTGTTTTAACACCTCTAAAAACAGAAACATTTTTCACTTCATTTCTAAATCTTATCCATCATTGTAAAATACACTAAGTGTCCCCACATTTACTAATATTAAATATGAAAATACAGCAACAGTTTAACTGTATGAAACTCTGTTCCTCTATGGAATAGGAGTTTCCCAGAACAATGCACAGCCCTATGTCACCAGAATGGTTAATGTAAATCTGTAAATACCAGAAAACTGCTGCCTTTTTCACCATTAGTAGGAATGAATGTAGAGCAGAGGAGGGACATATTGCCTCTGTGAAGCAAAACAGTTATTTGAACACACTTAAGTTCTACATTTTAAGACATTAGAAACCATTAAATACATGGAAATTATTTCAACCTGTACCCTGTCCCTTTAAAATTCTTGGCACGTAAAGTGACATAAAATCCACGTGTGGAATGCTTAGTTACGTTACTGTTTCACTAACTGCAGTAGTTTCCTTTCAAAGTTTCTCTCCGTGACTTTTTGCATGTTGCTGAATAAATAACGCTGGAACTAGTTTACTTTTCTTGGAGGCATTATAAGATTATTTTCTTAGTCTCCTCTTCTTTGATTTAGTATACCTTTTAAGACAATCTCATTCATCATCCATTATTGTGTGTGTCATAAATTAGAGGAATGGAACAAAGCACTGGACTACACACTTTTTCCATATTCATCAAAACAGCCACCCTCATTGGCACACAGTGAACAAGCTGGTTTCATCCAGTACAATGAGAGAACTGCATCAACACAAACCACTTGTATGGATGGTCTGAATTTCAAAATTTGACACCATCAAATCTGGGGCCTCTTATGGTAGCAAGTAGCAAAGATGAATGCCCCAACATTCAATATAAAGGAGGGAAACCTTTTTTTCTGCAAAAGATGAAAATGCTGATGTAGGATTTAGCAATTCCTTCTAGTTAATCAACTGTACTGGAGCTCTGATTAAGTGAAGCCTTGTATAAAGAAATAAATGACTAAACCAAAATGTTGTGCCCCACAAAACTGAAAGACACACATCAGTCACATAGTGATACATTTCTTTGTACCAGCCATTATAAATGGGAAACAGAAAAATTATTTAAGTGTGAGAAAGAAAAGTAAAGGGAAAAACCTGAATTCTTGATGAAGAATATCATCACCTGTGTCTAACTTATTGGCAGCATCAAGAAGAAGTTTTTCTTAGAAATTAGGGTCTCTCTTAAAACAAACTCGGGGAACATGCCTACACTTAAACTCTGTCACATGCAACTGGCCAGTACTGCAAAAGATCAAGTACTATATCAGATTTTTTCAAATGTTTTCTATTTATGAATCCATTAATGAATTGATAATTCTCATCTTTTGCTTTTTTGGATGTGCTGATGCCCTCAACCCAACAGGATAGAAATATATGAATAACCCTTTCATCATTCCATTCCCCTCCCTGGGTAGTGAGTTCTGTCTTCCAGAATATCGTTTATTTCCAAGAAGTGTATGAACATCAAAACCTAGTTGGAGAAATTTGAATGCTAACATATCTGAGAAGTTTCTCTCTCTAACAAAAACTAGGGAATGAAATGCAAAATAATGTAAAAAACCAATGTTACATTAAGATTATATATTCTTAAATAGAATAAATCATGAAATGCAGAAAGGTAATGGAGGCTGGCAAACTACTGAGTTTTCAGATTATGAGAGTCTATAAAAATTCATTTCTACTTTTTTTAATTAAAGACACTGTTTGAGGTTTTTAAACTACTAAAAAAAAAGTGTCTCTTAACTCCAAACCATGGGAAAACCTAAACGTCTAACTAAAGTATTCTGACACAAGGACCTCTTGTTGCCAAGTGGCAGAGTGCACAAGAATACATAAGAGTACAGAAATCCCCTGCATTCACCCCTGTAAACTCCCTAACGAAAGCCGGTGTTACATCGGTCATCATTGTGAGATGTATGACCAGAAACTATGTGAGCAGTTATGTATACATGCTGAAAATTCTGTTCTCTAGGCTTTGGTCACTCATACAGCATGCGTTGAGGAAAACTGCTCCAGACTGGAGGCACTTACCTTCCTGGTGAACCACAGTCTCTGTCACACTAGAAGTCTATTAGCATAATGAGTCAAAAGCTAATGAAAAGCTTGCAGAGACTTCTGAAGGAAATTAACAGGAAGAGGTAAACAGTGGGGAGGAGGGATGACCTGTATTTCAGGTGAAGATCAAAGGTCTGGTCTATCTGGGGTGCAAACATGTGCTCTGGCATCCTACAGTGTGTGAAGATAAACTACTAGAAGCCTTAATCTTATAAAGGGGAATCTCAGCCATCCTGGCTGAAAATGCTGAGAAAAGGACTTCCCTGTAAGAAATGGGAGTATGTTGAGAATTAAGTTTAAGCACTTAAAAAAAGGTTATGATTTTGTTTTGTGTGTAATACTTTGTTTCCAATAGTCCCACATCTTGAAAACTGCATACAGTTCTGGTCACTCCACCTCAAAAAAGATATATATAAAAATTGGAAAAGGTACAGAAAATGGCAAAAAAAACAATTAAGGATATGGAATAGCTTCCGTAAAAGGAGAGATTAAGACTAGCACTTTTCAGTTTAGAAAAGTGATGAATAAGGGCATGTCTACACTACCACTTAAGTCGATGTAAATTACATCACTCCCAGTGTGGGAAAAAACCAACCCCTTGAGCAACGTAACTTACATGGACTTAAAGAGGGGGCTACACTGCACTATGTGAGCAGGAGACACTCCCGATTTAGCATGGTAGTGAAGACAAGCCCTCAGAGGGGATATGATAGAGGTCCATAAAATCATGACTGGTGGGGAGAAAGTGAATAAGCAAGTGTTATTTACTCCTTCCCATAACACAAGAACCAAGGGTCACCCAGTGAAATTAATAGGCAGGTTTGACAACAACAAAGAAATGCACAGTCAACCTTGGGAATTTGTTGCCAGGGGATTTTGTGAAGAACAAAACTATAACAGAGTTCAAAAAAGAACTACTGTAGATAAGTTCATGAAGGATAGCTCCATCAATGGCTATTAGCCAAGATGGTCAGGGATGCAATCCCATGTTCTGGATGACCCTGGCCTCTGATTCCCAGAATCTGGGAGTGGAAAACGGGATGGATCACTTGATGACTTCCCTGTTCTGTTCATTCCCTCTGAAGCATGTGGCATTGGCCACTATGGGAAGACAGGATACTAGGCTAAATGGACCATTGATTTGACCCAGCGTGATCGGCTTTTGTTCTTTCTTACAATCGTTTGAATCTCTGTTCTTTGATGATAAACTTATTCTTGTTTTCACTGCAAACAAATCTAAGTGCTGTGTGTTAAACAGAGTGGTGATTCTGAGCAAAATCTTGTAAGTTGGCGTACACTATTCCTTCAGAAATGCAGAATCTAAGAGTTCTGTGAGCATTCAGTAGAAGAGGAGTTGAGGACTCCAGAACAATGGTTGGAAGATTTGGGAGTGTGTATGTGCCTAACACTAACCCGTAAAATAGGGCTTGAGTTGCCAGAGGCTGGTGGAGTCAGAGAGCTGTCCAATAGCAGGTACAGACAAGAATTCCTCACACTAAGGACAGACAGTAGCAAGGTGCCTCTCAACCCTGGGTACTCCTGGAAGCATCACAACTGTATTCACTGAGAACTAATTAAAGTTGCTATGAGAACATCCGCAGTCTGTGTTTAGACAGAATACATAACTTTTGTGTTCCTTTAATGTTTTCTGCATTATATGTGTGATTATGAATATGCTTTTTGCCATTTTAGGCTACATCTCATTCTGTCAACCCTCTAATATTTACATGCCTTTAAATAAAGCAAAATCTCCCATTAAGAGAAATTATTTTACATAAAATAATGGTACTGCGTCAGGCTATTTTCTGTCCAGGCTAGTTTGAGTAGAGTCCAATTCATTCATTAATAGGATCAGATACTGAAGAATGAAGTTCTTACAGTGGGGAAAAAACAAAAAGCATTAATAAAAATAAATTGTGAGAGAGAGATTTAAATTGGGTAAAATGTTTCAGATTACTAATTGTGTTTCTATAAACTGCACTAGCAACAAATATCTGTTACTTAAACTTATGCCACCAAGGAGAAAAAAGTATCCTAGTTTGGAGACAACCGGAACCGGAACCAGAGTATTTTACCCCTGTTAACAGAACACTCAGTTTCTCTGTGCCAACTCCAGATCACAACTCCTATTCACATAGTCCAATGGACACTCAAAATGGCCTGTATAGCAGCATTGTTACAGGGAGTAATCGCTGACTGCTGACAGATCACACCTGTAACACTGCTTTTTAAAAGTAATTATTGTTAAGTTCAGCATGATTCATTGGCTGATTTCAGTTTCAACTGAAAACAAAAATCTATACACAAAGTTGCATTTTTCCCTTTGATTTAATACATTATCTTTAGGATTACTAATAAGTATTTGGAGAACTCCAATTTATGCTTTGTAATTTCTTCAAGCTTTTTACCCCTTACTTATTAACATTTATCAATGGAATGGAAAATCAGAGAAAAAGAATTGTTACATATAACACTAGGCATCCATGATAGCATTTGTTAAAATTAGGGTGGATAAAAATCAATGATTTTTTTAAATTAAAAAAATGGATTTTTTGATAAAATACTTTTCAGGAAAAAAAACTATCTAAGATAGTTTCAATTAAGACATATCTTTGAGCTATAAAGTCTCATCATGGAATAGGGATTATAAATTCTAATTCTATAGTATGAGACAATATAGTCATGTAATGTTAAAGAAACATTCGGCAAATGAGTTCCAATAGTTCATGGATTAGGGACCCAATCTTATGGGGTTTCAGGGGCTTCTGTATAGATTATTTAGGTTAATCTTTTTATCTACCCAATGAGACTCAGTGCTCAGTCTAGAAGATAAGCATCTCTGATGTTAATTTTGCCGTTTTCAAACTGTGGAATTGTGTCTCCAGAGATAACATGCTTGTTAACAACAAAAATGTTTTTCAATAAATATATAGAGATGAGAAATAACAGACCTCAATCCTATTGTCCATCTGCAAATTTGTGTACACAGAGGCAATCCCTTACCTCTCTCTAAAAGTGCAAAGTTTCAAAAAGTGCAATGAATAGAAGATTGTTGGGGGCAGAATACATCTGGACAAGGAGAAGTAGTCTGGAGATAAATGTGAGAAAGGAAGGACAGGCAGTAGAAGCAAGGTGCCTCTCAACCCTGGGTATTCCTGGAAGTATCACAACTGTATTCACTGGCACTGCAAAAGTGAAACTGAGCAGCATATTCCAGAAGTCTTAGAGTGTAGCGTTCATTGATTTGAGATCTACCATACCATTCTCTGACTAGAAACAAAAACCTATAATGGCAGGAGGCTATAAAAGAGATCCAGTTTGGGAATATTTTAATTAAGTTCTCTATCTCTGGGTAAGACAGGCATGCGTGCAAAATGCAAACAGTGCAACAAAGAAATGCAAGGCCTGATTGCCCGAATGAAACAACATCATGAGAAGTGTTCCTTCTCAGGAGGAAGCTGCCTTGAAGATGATGAAAGGAACATGTCTGAACATGCAG
>NC_133770.1:70828963-70880693 GCF_003597395.2 Chelonoidis abingdonii
GTGCAGGATCTTCAGGTTGTAACTTTTAACTTCATACTATGGGGATGCCTGTCTGTCCTTCTGGACTTATTCTTAGTGAATTCCTCATTATGTCTTGAGCAATAAGATATAGTTGTTATCTCTATGGTCTATCCAGTTTAAGCAATTAGTGATAAAAATAAGCTGAAAGCAAAGCTTGCTCTTTACCATGTCATCTTTAAAGTAGTACTTGAGTGTAGTTGAATGCAAGTAGTAATTACTAAATGAGCAAGTTAGGAACAATAATTAAAGTAAACGTGCATTGACTTTTTGTTTAGGAGAATCTATCCTCAACAATACAGGTTCTGAAAATAACCACCTTAACAGATCACCTCATTTCTATGTATTCAGAGTTATCTTGCCATAATAGTAGTTTCCGGCACATCAGTAGTCACATTACAGCACAAATATCCAACTGATAAACAACAGAAAAAAAATCTCACCACCACGGAAACACCCAGATAAGTTGGTTGATAGAAACGCAACAGTGTCAAAGAGACGGTAATTGATGAAAAAATTTGCACTGGTTTGTTTATGGCCAACAAACTCTCCTTCCGATCATGATTGAGAACCACTACACTTCCATCTAGATACTATGGTTCAGTCGTTAAGACCAGATACAGTCCCCAAAGCTGCAGATGTCGGCAGAGCAAATTGCTGATAAAGTGTAGCAAGAGAATATTGAGCACTGTGCAAAAGGTTCTAGAGGGTAAAGTTTCGCCTTACCTGATCTTGACCGGTGCAGACGCACTGTACCAGTGCATCCTGGTCCGGTTATTAGCTTTTGATGTAAAACAGACTAGAAGGGAAACAAAAAATGTCTTTTCCCCCCTTAAGAAAACAACATTGCGAAAAATTTTTACATCAGAGAAATGCACACACAGCAGGATATCGTTACAAAGAGTAGCAGCAGAAAATCGTAGTAGAAACTGAAAGAAAAATTCAAATGTCTACGTATCAGCGCTTGGTCAGTTAATAAATGATGCAAATTTCCTAAGATGAGAAGAACTTATAAGAAAGAGATCCCAAGCTAACATACACGGTCATTCAGCTGTTCATTTGACCTGCACTCCTAGCAGATGTTCGATAGTTCCAGACAATAAAGCTATGTTGGTTGAATATTGCAAAATACTTCCAACACACCACTTGCAGCAGCCTGCTTGAAAAAGAGGTGGGCGGAAGCAAGCTAACTCCTCCCACAAATGTGTCGGATGTGAACCAAGTGTGGACTGTTTGAGACGCCTATAGTCAGACTGACAGGTAATCTGATGACAGTTTGTGAACGAAATTGTAGACAAGAATAGATGTACTGTCATAGGCTAAAGTCTCACATTGGCTAAGAAATGAATTGGTAACACATCCTGAGTACCCTGAAGCCATACTGTGTCGAAAGCAGAGGTAGCAGGGAAACATCCAGTGGAAATAGACTGTTTTATTCGTTTGATGCTGTATGAAATGCTGAACAATCGTCATAAGATCTTCAAAGAGAGCAAATTATATGGCAGTGGCACAGACTTAAAATTACAAGATAAAAAAACCCACTGTACAGCATCTTATCGGTCGAGCCTTCATGTCTCGCAATGTTTTCTGCCAATAACTCTAAATACCTAGTTCAACACCTCTACGACTGTAGCTGAAGAAGAGGAGTGCGCTGACATGCTATCACCTGCCCTGACTGCACCACCATAGAGGATGCCATTAATATCATTTGCCCCTTGATATAATACACCTTCCAGAAAGCTGTAAGGGTGCCCCGGTCTGACAGAAACGGGATTTGCCTTTCGCTGGTGATGCTAATTAAGAAGGTGAAGACACGGAGTGAACCTGAGGTTGGAAAATCGATCTTGATTCGTATGCAGCCCACTGGATCACGAGACCGTTGGATAGTAATCCCGATTAATCGCTTCGAACTGGTTAACGAGCAAGATCGCGCATGTCTTAATCACCTCCCAATGACTTCATAAATATCTGCTTCAATTACCTTTGGTAAATGAAATAACTAAACAATCATTCATTTTCTGACATAGCTGTAAAACTAATCTGAGAAGTTTTCAAAATAAATCACTTTAAAAATATATAGTGTGTACCTTCTAAAAATGAAACCTACATCTATCTCGGAGTTGTGACGAATATGTATTAAAGTTCTAACAACCAACAAGAATGCACTTTTATGTGGAAATCCATGATTAAACCAAGTCTTTTAAACTCTGGTTAAAATCTTATAAGTTCCACTGAGTTTTTATAAATGATCATAACAGTTATGTTACACATTTTTCCAGTTCATCAGGAAAAATGTTTTGCCACAGAGGAAAAAGTTTGTAATGCTTCACTTTATAGGATGGACAGCAATATTTTGGCCAGGGGAAGGGGGCAGAAAAAGCTTTACCTCCTCCTCTCCCTATAGACTTCTCTGTTGCCTTACCAAATTATTGAAAAGTTGGCAGCCCAGGCACAAAACCTGTCCACCTTTTCCATGAAAATGAAGAAAAAAATTAATGATATTTTACTTTACCTTTATTATTTCCCAGGTGAACAAGCAAGATGAATTTTGCTAAGCTTTTCTAATTTAACAAAATCAGTTTGCTTTTAATATCTGTATTAATATTTACTCTACAAATGTGTTTTTAAAAAGTGAACTGAGGGCCTACTTGCAATGGTTTGAGACTGGCAAAGTGTGAGCTGTGTAAGTTTCCTCAGATAATTATGTGAATGTACCTCTCTCTCAAGTTGAAATATCCAAGCTATTCTGATTTTGGGCCTTTTAAATAGAGATCACCACCACCAGTAAATTATGTGGTGTCCATTCAGGAATACATTAAGATCAAACTCATTTAATTAGAAACTAAATTTGAATTCAAGACTCTACTAGCTTCTATCACTCTCCAGGATTTTTCAGTAAAGATGATGAAAGGAGGAAAAACAAAGAACATTCTCCATCTTCCTTTTAACAGCCAAAGAGGTTGGAAGCTTCGTATTTATCATACCTACTCAATGGAGAATGTCCCTTTGTAATTCCTAGGACAGAGGTAAAAATACAAGAGCCGTCCTCTTTTCCAGCAACAGTAGAAAACAGGCGGCTTGGCTTCTCACCTGCATGCTGTCCCTGAACACCAGAGAGTCCTTGTTTATTCAGTATTTGGCAAAAAATTTAAGTCCTATGAGAGTGAACCAGAACATGGGGTGTATGTGTGATGAGTAGATGGGTGGGGAGAGAAAGGATTGCTGCAACCAGGTAAAGAAACAAAATAAGATAATGAAAGCACAAAAGATTTTTGGGGAGGGTGGAGAGGGACAAAAATATAGAACTGTGGAGGAATCCAATGTAGGGAAGTGGAATGGACATAAAGGAGTGTACAAATTCTACCCCCATTACTTCTCCATGATTCTGATCAAAATTGTATGTTGCTGCTCTGGCTCAGCAGCAACTAACAATATTCCCAAAACCAGTGTGTTTAGTGAGAGATACACATGGGAAAGGGAACGAAGGGATAGGCTGACTGGGGATGGGAAGAAAAAGGATGGTGCAAAACGAGTGACTAGACATGGAAGAAGACATAATGGTGCACGGATAGTCAGCAATTGGCAAGCAGTTGGATGCCAGGAACAGTTGAGGGCAGAACCAGAAAATATGAGGAATGAGAAGGAACCCCTCCGTAAGGGACAGCATCAAGCAGAGAGGATAACTCCCAAAGAACAGGGAGAGTAAAGAAGTAGTGAAGAGGGTTCTTGGAGGAAGCCCCCAGTTCAAAGCAATAAGCACCAGATGAAGGCAACTTGGAATCGAATATGAATGGACATTGACCTCACACCGCAAAACCCAAGTGTTCCCTTCCCCAACAGTACTTTCTTTCATGTCTCACTACTAGAAAAGGATTCTAAGCAGTTGGCAGTTGTGAAGTCTTAACAAGACTGGAGCCAATCCAGCTTTGAGTCCACTAGGCCGACACTCAGATTAGCTTGCTCATCAGGAGCAATAGGCGCATAACTCCGCCTTCCTGTGTGGGCTCCTTTTGCACAGAGTTCAGAAAAAGTGTATAGAGAACCCAAAAGGATGTAGTAGCACAGATATGTCGTGCACTGCTAGTGGGGCTATACTTCAAGTGAATAGGTGAAAGCAAATAATTTAAGTAATCTTATTTGATAAGCAAACTGTTCAATGTTCATGTGTACAATCAAATCTTACTAAAGCGACATGGTTTAAGAACTATTAAACAAGTACTATTAATTTAGGAATCTACTAGACACTATAAACTCAAAGAAAGGGTGCTTGTTTACGCCTCATAGTGTCAGTGAGTCAAAGAACTAAACTTAAGCAACAAAAGCCTGACAGGGCTGGCTGCATTTTTTTCTGTCAAGCACATTGAAAAAGTCAAGTCTCAAATAATTGTACTGATCATTGACTACTTATATAAAATGAGTCAGTTTCTTCAAATCCAAATGTAAAATCTTTCCCAATGCTCTGAGACATACTCCACTTTTCTTCCTCAATGAATTTATTGATGCCAGAAGTCATGGTGTATTTGTGGAAATTCTTAATCTTAGTGGGAAAAAGTTAAGATGAACATGTAAGACCAAGGCCTATGAACGTCAGGATCGGAAACCAGTCTACGATACTGGTTTAACCTACTAGCCTCACTTTTACGATTTTGTCACTTAAATGCCAATATCATTAATAAACAAGATTCAAAATATTAACTGTAAATTAAAATTTTAGCCACTTGCTTAATTTTTTTCTTGCATCCCCCAAAAAACTACTCCAAAGACTGAATTCCTGCATTTATGCGTACTCTGATTCTGAGATGAAATCTTTGGCAAAATTTTGATGGTGTCCTTTAAACATTTCAAAATCAGATACTTCCCTGAAACAAATGCTATCTAAATTCATCCTGCTAAAAAGGTAACATCCGTAAAATATACTGTTGGGATTACCACCATCAACTCAAACTTAATAGCGAAACATGATTTTTCCTACAAAATCTCCTCTCCCCAATCCTCACAAATTCTCATTGTGTGCATACCATCATCCTGTGTCTCTCTTTGAGGCCTATAACCCAAGAGGTCACCTGAAACTCCCCTACCCCCTTTGTCCTCACACCTCCAGACAGCATCCCAGTCTTGCAACTTCATTCATTACATCTGTAAGATCTACATCTTCCTTGGTCTACACAGATAAAACCATCAGGCAGGTCTTTGCCACTTCTACTTATTCTAACCTTTTCCTCACTAGCCGCCATAACACCCATTTCACCCCATTCCTATTCCTAAAAAAACTGTAGCCACAAAGGTAATTATATCTCCTGGTCATCACTCGGACCATATGACTTGCTCTCTTCAAATTCTTCCCTTAGTTCCTACAGCACATCAAGCTCAAATTTCCTATAATCAGTTTCAAGGCCCTATATAGCTCTGACCATCTCTTCTTTATTCTTTAGGAAATGCATGTATTGTTCATTCAACCTTTTTCAATAGTATTCTTGCTACTACTTATTTGAAATAGAAAAACTGAAATGGATTCTGTTTTTTAAATTTCACTGCATTTGGAACAAAATATTAACCTATAAGGCAAATAACTAATTGGTACACATTAAACACATTTCAACCACCACTGCCTCTAGACCAAAAATCAATAGAAACATATAAACAACCAACAGAAAAAGGCAGAAGCAATGAAGAGAAAGTGGCTTAACTTGATAACTGCCTGGTATGCTCCACACTCACCCTCCCTCTCAAGCCTCTTAGTAAATATATATTGATTGTAATTATATTGAACAGTTAGTTCAAAGTTTATTTAAATGGCGGCTTTTCAACTGCTGAAGTCAGCAGCAATGCCATTCATGACTCCACGCCTATGAGAACAGACCCATTTTCCCTTCCTGGAACAAATCTCAAACAATCTGCAACCTAGGACGGCAATGTTCGACTTCATGAACTAAGTGCTTACTCAGCAGGCATCCAGAAGGTAATGCATTACTCCACTTAACCATGCTAGCACTATTATCCATTTTACATAAGAATCCATAACAACAAGTGTATTGTTTGACATACTGTAAAACATATGGGCAAACAACAGATATTTTGTCTGACCCCTGTCAGGTCAATTAATTTCCTTATCAATGACAAAATGTCACGAGAACAGCAAAACAAGGCAACACAGAAAAAAAATGATCTCCAGTATTGGAGAAAGCCTATGGCAACCCATATATAGTCAATGAGATGAAATGTCTATGTTAAAAAACAAACTGTGCAGAAGTAATTTTCTATTCCTACTGTACAAGCTTCATCTTTTGAGTCATGTATAGTATCAAATGCTGTACTTCAAAGTAAACTAATTTTATGAAATCATATGGTTGTCAGAAAGAGACAGCATTATTTTATTTATTATTTATAAGGCATCTATCCAGAGCTCCACTCCATTAGAGGAATTCATTTCATTTTAATCTTATGTTTTACATGCAGTATAAATGACTATTTTAAAAAATAGCTAATGAAATCATCTAAAGAACAAAATCTAAACATGAAGCAAAGTCAAATATAAACAGCAGAAATGATGTCCACACAAGTTTTATACAGTGTAGTTTCTAATCTTTCATATTTTTTTACCAAGGCAAAATACATCACCTTAGAAAATGCAATCAATGTTCTTTAACATTCGTGATGAGGGATTACCTTCAGGGTCAAAAGCAGCACTATATGAATACCAGTCTTGAATGATACTGCAAGAAGAAATTTGCTCAATTTTCTATTCACATGACAAAATAAAGTAAATCAAGACAATTAAATCATTTAAGATTTTTGACAGGATAGGTGTATGCTTAGTTATTGGCATTTATATCTCCATTTCCCTGACATCCACAGTCTTTTTTCTTAATGTTAGATCTAAGATTCCAGAGATTCCTGGAACCAACATTCCTGACTCGTTTTCTGTAACGATTGTTTAAAGTAAGTAAGCTGAAGAAGAGCTGTAAAACTGAAATGTGCAAGCTAAATTTCTAAATAAAGTTAAGTCCAAACATTAAGTGGTTCCAAGATTTCTTATTACTGTAAATAATCGGAAAACTTTACTGATCGCTCAGTTCTGCTTTTGAGAAAGAACCATTTTACCTGCTGTAACAAAGCTGTCTGATATAATTTTGTTTTTCACAATGAAGCAGATCAATGAATATTTGTGACAGCTGGTGCCTTGACTATCCAATAAACCAGAATTAATATTAAACTATTGTAATTTTGTTATTGCATCTATGCAGTGTATGTTATCCAATCAGAGAGACACTCCTAAAACAGGAATACTCAGACACCAAGTTGGGATGAAGACTCTTCAATTGGATACAAAGCGTCAAAGGTAATTATGTTGACTTTAATTAGTAATTATGTGTAAGGTTTCCAATTTAAAAGTCTAAAATACAAATTTAAAGCATCTTTTAAAATGGGCAAATAAAAACCTTGCCCTGCACACAAGGGTGACTTTATAACGAAGTAGTGGAGCTAAACAAAATAGGTATGGACTTAATTAAATCTGTTGTTACATGTAATTGCGTAAGGATATTTGAATTAAAGGCCAACATAATACACAACAAGCTAATGAAGACTTAACACCTGGGCTAATAAAGCCCTCAGAGAATTAAAAACAGAGGGCTTCTGGCTACACAAGGAGACAAGTCAAGGCAAAACTGACAGCCACTGACCATGGGCACAGCTTGATCAGTCATAAAAGACTGAGACAGATGTTAAGACACAACATGCTGCTATTAGGAGGGACAGCGCTTACTGCTATGTAACATTTTCAACTTGCTAAATCAACAGATTGTTACTAAACTCAGACACAGCTATGGTTGCTCATCACAGGGATAACCTAACACTTTATTTTTCGTAATATCCCCTTAAATTTAAATCCCAAAAACTGTGTTAAGGTAGCCAATATTGGTAGTAGAGACTGAAAACTACCGAAAGGAAACCCATCTTTAATTCCAGAGAAAGCCAAATCAATGGAAGAGGAAAAAATGTGAGCATTGTCAAAGGCAAGAGAACTGGGGAAACCCCAGTCCCAAGAGGTGCAGCAAAGAAGTTAACACTTCAGTTTATACCCAGACAGCCATAATATTTGTTGAATACTGCAGCTAGGTACAGTGATGAATTGTTAGAAAGCAAGAAAGTTGTGCTGGTAGCTACAAAAGCATTTTGGAATTAAAAGTATATTTCTGTTCTTGAAAATTTCAGCAAAATAAACAGCAATATAAATTGGTGTAACTATTATCTTTACCAATCAAAATCCTTAGCTATATATTGAAAATTGGACCCAAGTCAAATGGCAACTATTTTATTCCTGTCCCTAATACCATATAATGATGAAATCATGGAAAATTGTAGCTCAGGGCTTTGAAAAGTAATTTCTCACTGACTTGGAAAAAACCAGAATTAGTACTCAATTTTTTCATTTACTTGGAGGTTAATTTGTTTATGATGTTAGGAGTAGTCTGGTCATAGCAAATGAGAGATGTTAGTTAAAATGTAACATTTTGGCAATTTAGAGACCCACAGGCAGCTTGACTTTTTTTTTTTTTTTAAACTAGAGGGGAAATATATACAATACATAGCACAAACACTGCAGAGTAAGTCTCAAAGTCTAATGTAATCATTAAAGCACTAATGCCAATTGGTTTTATTCTGTTAAGTGAACAGAATGTTTTTGAGAAGTGCTGGATTGAAAGTTCTCTGAGCTTTCTATCCCTGTCAAACACATCATTATCTTCCCTGTCCCTTCCTCAGGCTCAGCTCCTGCTTTTGCCCTGCACATTCAGGCCATGTCCAAACCCTGTTACCTCTTCACCCATATAATTAAGATCCAACCTTTTCATTGTCCACACAGTTAAAACTCATCTCCAGAGTTTACTACTCCAACTTCCCCCTCTTCAGTGTAACCAACATCAGTTTCTCTCCAATCCATTCAAAATGATGCCAGTAAGATGATCTGACCAGATCACCCTACTCTTAAAATACTTCCATGGCTTCACACCTCCTTAACAAGAAAATTCAGCTTTATCCAGTGATCTCCTTTAAGACTCTACATGTCTCTGCCTCTCTGTACCCTAATTCTCTCTCTCTCTCTCCCCTAGCCAGCTCCAAGATTTTTTTTTAATAATCCCAGCAGCACATGAATGCCCTCTATGAGATGGTTCAAAAAAGCCTTATTTTTATTTATATCCCACCACAAGGCCTACTTCCTCCATGACCCCTAAAATTAGCCAAAATCATCTACTTGTTTATCTTAGAAAGTACTCCATCAAGCTCTGCACTTCAGTGATTAACCATGTAATAGTATCGATATGACATCTGTCCTTCCTCACCTACACCTCATTATTATTTACATTATGGTATCACGTAGGCACCCCTCTGTGCAAAAACGGAATAAAAGTCTCTGCCCTGAAGAGTCTTCAAGCTAAATAGACAAAGCAGACAAATCATTAATGGAGAAAGAATATAATATGCAAGCACAATGAAAAGTGTGATGGTCAGCAAATGTCATGTTAGTGCTACAATTTGTGTTTTGTTTCAGTGTTTTATTGCGGGGTTTGGGGCGTGGTTAAACTTTTTGGTTGGGATTTTTTGGGAGATTAGCTAAAGAGAGACAAAGGAAGAGAGGGGAAGGAGATCATGCAGATTTAGGCTGCAAAAACAACTGATGAAGGAGGTGGGAGGGAGTTGAAGTGAGCAGCCAAACAGCAAAGGAGAGAGAAAGTCCAGAGTAAAAACTGTAGAAAGTTATCTAGCATTGACAACATCATCAGTGTCTGAAAGTCCCTGCAGCAGCTGCTCACCTCTGGTCCTGCCAGCTGCATCTCTAGGCAGCCCATCCCAGCAGTTGCTCTTTCTTCTTCAGGCTCACATGGCTAGAGCTATATGGCCCCTAATATCCCCAAAGTGGAAGTGTCCCCTGAACAGTTCTGAGTTTAGGTTACATGGGGGAAACGAGGGTATGAGAGATAATTAACCCCCTTGTGTCCTATCTCAACTTTAGTTGTGAGCTACCTCAACTGAGATTACCAACAAGGGTGACAGTTAAAACCATGGTCAGATGCCAGCTACAGCAAGTAGTAGTCTAAGAAAAAAGTTTCACTAAACAGCTATAAAATGGGAATGGCTTTCACTCGCTATTGACCTATTTCAGATTTTAACTTCTGATCTACAGGTAAAAAGCTATGTACTGTATTCCAATTCCAATACCCAGAGCTCAGAAAAAAAACTGACATGATTAGACCAAGGACAAAACCTATTAACCTGGGAGAAAAATACCTGTACTGCTATGCCAACCAAGGTCATACAATCCCACACCATATACTAATTAGGGCAATAAAAGAGTGCATTAAATTTTTGTAGTGGTTTTACACCACTTTTTCTTTACTACAATAAATCATGGAGTATCTTTTCCCGAGTTTTCTTCAATGTCAGTCTCCTCTTCTGCCCTCTCCCCTGCCCTCATACCCTTATTTACTCTTTCTTCTCCAGCTTCTTCCCACAAAGTCTAGCTAAAACATAAGTTTCTCTTCTTACCCGGATCTGGTAAATTTCTAGTCTTGGAGAGGGCTTTATCCAGTTGATTCACTTAGATTATCAAATCCCAATGGTACAGAGTCCTGTCTGACAGGTTTAGGATTATTCTCTCCAGAATCATCTCCTTTCACTAAAGGAGTGGTGTGCATACCATTGCTACCAGAATCATATGCAAGTTCAGCTGGGTTTGGAACCAGGTTATGTCGTCACTCGTTTCTTCTGTATTGGGGACCTTAATCAGTCTCAATTGGGCATAATTTCAGAGTACACCTATGTCCAGTGACAGTAGCTACTATTCTTCCTTGCTTTTTCCTCATCCAGTTTCATCAGGACTGATTCCCCTCCAACTCATACTTCATTCTAATGGGCAAAGTTATCACAGACATAAATTATATACATGCTCTCCTATACATGTGGAGGTGTAGTCCATGTGATAAATTTAGCAGTCACCTTTGACCACCTCAGCTACTCTCTGCCAACTCTCCCAGGATTTAGTCTAATCTTTCAAATAGCTGCCATTTTAAAAAAAAAATTATCTGACAAAAATGTTTTCAACTTGTCTCTCCAAATATGGAATTTCCTTCTCAAGTTGCATCTGTCCAAGTCCCATGATGAGACAGATTCAGTCTGGGGCTAAGAGCAGCTTTTCTATCCTTAATGTTATAATTTAAAGTATGTCATTGTGGAAATATGTAAGTAAGCTTGTAGGCAAATTCATAAACCAGGGAAGAAGGAATAAAGTAACCAACCACTGCTTAATCAATCTCCCTTTCTTTAAGGCAGGTTTCATTATTAAGAAGATACAAAAAACTCAAAATAATACAAACACTGGGTAACCAGCTAGAAAGGGTGTATACAAACCACTGATTTCTTTCAAAGAGTTTTGCAATAGCTTTGACACGCAGAGTGATATAAATGCAGCTCTCTTTAATCACAGTAAAACACAAACTTCCTGAATGTAACATTTTCCTCTTCAGTGCTGTCCACTGTTCTTTCATCAGACTAGGAAGTGAAAGTTACAAGAGTACAGCTCTGTGAACACTTCAAAGAACAGATTCTTTTAAATGTTACCTGTTATCTTTTTTCCAGGAAGAAAGTTAAGTTAACAAGGCATAGGCAGGATAAGCATTAAGTGAAAATGAGTGTCTACAATTAGAAAAAAAAACAAAATCAAATTCTTGGCCTGCTAGTCTAAACAACTGGATGCAGTGTGCATAAAGATTCAGGGATATTATGATGAACTTTAGGTATCACCACAAGCAGCACCTGCTTTGTTTTTTCAGCATACAGAAGTGATATAAAAACCCAAAGGAAAAAAGAAGAACAGATATATTAGCTGAATTTATTAACTTCCCCCCCAACATAGGTTGAGGCCTAAAGGAGGAAACAGAATGCCACTGACTCATAACTAACAAAGTCAAGCGAAGCACCCATTTTCAAATAACTGTGTCCAGTATTTGGTTCTATGTAGAGATATTCTATATTGTTGGGGTGGAAAGGAAGTAGGCACAGAACTTTCTTTACTAACAAAGTAATTAGGAAATAAGATATGTTCACTGAACATAAAACAACCCCACTTTCCAATACCCCCAGCCACTATCATTCCAGTACAAAAGACTTGATGAAAGCAGGGCAGCCAAGATCAGGCATCAGTACTGTTCTACAAACTAAAAACAATCCCGACTAAATCTATAAACTAAGGGCCAAAATTTCTTCTAGACTAACTCCATTGACTTATATGGCTTTATTCTAGCAGGAATTATGTTCCTAAACACTTCTTTGCATTCTTCCTGAATGTACTAGTACCAACTCCTCATTCTGATCCTGCTCCTTCATTATATTTCTGGAGTTTCTTTAGAAGACACCATTATTTAATGTGTTTAGATTTTAAAGCTTGGAAGAGAAAGGACCAACAATAAATCAAGTGACTTATCAAATATTTTGGTTCATGCTGGTGGATTGACTCTGGGATGGGGAATCAAGAGTCCTGGGTTCTGATTACAGCTTCATCGTTGATTTGTTGTTAGGCCTCGGATAAATCACTTGCCTCTCACTGAAAATGATATTCACCTTCGTTAAGCACTAACATCTACGGATGGAAAGCACTAAAACACCAGTAAGTATTAATCATATGAATAATGTAGAGAAAATTCTTTGCTCATTTTTGACTAGCCTGTGATCAAAGACTGAAAAGTGACTATGTAGAGATGGTACTTTAATACTCAGATTTATTCAAGTTGTAGTCAGAGTTATACCAAACAGAGCACATTTATATAGGAACCATTATGAGATTAACATAAAATCTACAATGCCATTTTTACAAGTTACTTTTCAAAGAAGATCTTATAGAATTACTTAATGTAGTGTAGAAGTGTACAAAATAACTATCCTACAGAAGATAATTTAGGTAACACATGCATCCTCTGTAAACTGAATAGAAACAAACCCATACTGCTTCTGCAAAGGAAAAATCTTCCTTCTCTAATCTACAGGAATTCTTTAAATATATAATCAACAAAATAGTGGGTAAAGAAGAAACACTTTCAAAAAGGCCTCTGACAGTATTCTTCGTAACAAGGCTGTTAAGGAAAATTAATCATGATATAAGTAGTACATTACTACTATAGAAAAGAATATGGCTTACAGATACAGAAAATGCATATGGACTATTTTCAGCATGTCAAAAGGTTAATGGTGGGGTTTCTTACAGCTCCATACAGCAGAACTGGCAGAAAAATAAAATTATTTAGATTAGTCAACGCTACAGAAGACTGAAGAACTTCAAAGATATCTACAAACCCTAGATGAATGGACAGCATAATGGCTGATTAAATTTATTGTTGACAAATGCAAGGTAATGCATACTGGAAGAAATAATTTAAATTACTCATATGTATTGCTGTGTTCTACATTTCTCTAACCATTCATAAGAGCTGAGCATTATTGTGGCTAGCTGAATAAAAAACAAGAACTTAGTCGTATTTGTAAAAGGGTGAGATATTTGTATGGATAATGAAAACATCCACAGTACAGAAGATGTATATTAAAAAGAAAAAATATTCTAAGAGATGCAAACTTTCATGCTTTAGGCCACATGCCAACTAGCATGTTATAGGAATTTGTAGAAACCTTTGCTATAGCCAACTTATTCTACAGTTATATATTATGGGGGGTTTTAAAAATTCCTTTGAAACATTTGGTTTTGGCCACCGTGGGGGACAGAACACTAGTCCAGATGATCAACAGTCTGATCCAGCATGGCCATTCTGATATTACATGGAAATAAAATTAAAATATCAAAAATATTTAGTAACAGTTCTAGAGGGTCCGTTATGACCCCATGCCTTCCTTGAAATGTAAGTCCAATCCTGTTTTAACAAATAACCATATTTCTTTCTCCCAGTAAAAAGAAAAGGCTACTCTCAAAGCATATATAAAGAAAAGTTATATACTACATAATAATAGGCACATTTATCAAATATGTGAATTTCATGCTAAACTTCATCATCTGGACCCATGGGAAGGAGACTCTAGAAAAATTCCACCATGATTTCAACAACTTCCACCCCACCATTAACTTCAGCCTGGACCAATCTACACGGGAGGTCCACTTCCTAGACACCACGGTGCAAATAAGTGATGGTCACATTAACACCACCCTATATCGAAAACCTACCGACCACTATGCCTACCTTCATGCCTCCAGCTTCCATCCCGGGCACATCACATGATCTACAGCCAAGCACTGAGGTACAACCGCATCTGCTCTAACCCCTCAGACAGAGACCAACACCTACAAAATCTCCACCAAGCATTCTCAAAACTACAATACCCGCACGAGGAAATTAGGAAACAGATCAACAGAGCCAGACGTGTACCCAGAAGCCTCCTACTGCAAGACAAACCCAAGAAAGAAACCAACAGGACTCCACTGGCCATCACATACAGCCCCCAGCTAAAACCCCTCCAACGCATCATCAGGGATCTACAACCCATCCTGGACAATGATCCCACACTTTCACAGGTCTTGGGTGGCAGGCCAATCCTTGCCCACAGACAACCTGCCAACCTGAAACGTATTCTCACCAGCAACTGCACACCGTACCATAGTAACTCTAGCTCAGGAACCAATCCATGCAACAAACCTCGATGCCAACTCTGCCCACATATCTACACCAGCGACACCATCACAGGACCTAACCAGATCAGCCATACCATCACTGGTTCATTCACCTGCACGTCCACCAATGTAATATACGCCATCATATGCCAGCAATGCCCCTCTGCTATGTACATCGGCCAAACTGGACAGTCACTACGGAAAAGGATAAATGGACACAAATCAGATATCAGGAATGGCAATATACAAAAACCTGTAGGAGAGCACTTCAACCTCCCTGGCCACACTATAGCAGACCTTAAGGTGGCCATCCTGCAGCAAAAAAACTTCAGGACCAGACTTCAAAGAGAAACTGCTGAGCTTCAGTTCATCTGCAAATTTGACACCATCAGCTCTGGACTAAACAAAGACTGTGAATGGCTTGCCAATTACAGAACCAGTTTCTCCTCCCTTGGTTTTCACACCTCTACTGCTAGAACAGGGCCTCACCCTCCCTGACTGAACTAACCTCGTTATCTCTAGCTTGCTTGCTAGCATATATATACCTGCCCCTGGAAATTTCCACTACCTGCGTCTGACGAAGTGGGTATTCACCCACAAAAGCTCACGCTCCAAAACGTCTGTTAGTCTATAAGGTGCCACAGGATTCTCTGCTGCTTTTACAGATCCAGACTAACACGGCTACCCCTCTGATACATGCTAAACATAGTTCATACATTCCTAGTTTAGGGTTATCAATAACTCAGAACCACGGTACCTTGAATACTTATGGATCAATATGCTAACTCAGTGGTTCTCAAACTTTAGCAACCTGAGGACCTCCATTTTGATTTAAAATTGTTCACAGACCCCTAAGTCCCTCTGCTCAGCCCCAGGTCCCCGTCCCCACTCCACCCTTTCCCCAATACCCCACCCTCACTCCACTCCCTCCCTCCCAGTGTCTCCTGCACACCGGGGGAACAACTGTTCCCTGGCATGCAGGAGGCACTGGGAGGGAGGGGGAGGAGTGGAGGGAGGGAGGGAGGGAAAGGCGTTGATCAGTGGGGCCCACAGATCCCCTGGAGTACCCTTGCGGACCCAGTTAGAGAAACACTGTGCTAACTAACAAATCCTAGGCAGGGGTACTGGTGGGAGTATGTTATAGACAATCAAATCAAAACAGAGAATAGCTGAATTACTCCTTAAACACTTGTCCATAACACGTGGCAAGGGGGAATGTGTTGCAATAAGAAACACATGCTGGAGGTCTCATTCAGCCAGTAGTAAAACATCATTCAAGTATCTAAAAATTATAGGCGATACTTTTCTAACACAAAAGGCAAAGCACCACACAAGGTAACTATTTTGTGATTTATAATAGATAAAGATGAAT
The DNA here is from genome assembly GCF_003597395.2 of Chelonoidis abingdonii. Taxonomy (NCBI): domain Eukaryota; kingdom Metazoa; phylum Chordata; order Testudines; family Testudinidae; genus Chelonoidis; species Chelonoidis abingdonii. The sequence continues at coordinate 70,845,019 of NC_133770.1, forward strand.
TAATCACCAAACTGGAAGTTGGCAAGGGAGCAATGATAATTACTTGATTACATTAACAACAGGGAGTCCAGTGGCACCTTAAGGACTAACTAATTTATTTGGGCATAAGCTTTCATGGGTAAAAAACTCCACTTCTTCAGATGCATGGAGTGAAAATTACAGCTGCAGCCATAAGTATGCTGACACATGAAGAGAAGGGAGTTCCCTTACAAATGGAGAACCAGTGTTGACAAGGCCAATTCAATCAGAGTGGATGTGGTCCATGCCCAATAATTGATGAGGAGGTGTCAATACCAAGAGAGGGAAAATTGCTTTTGTAGTGACCCAGCCACTTCCAGTCCCTATCAAGCCCAAGTTAATGGTGTTAAATTTGCAAATGAATTGTAGCTCTGCAGTTTCTCTTTGAAGGCACTAGGGACGCGAGATGAGGAAGAGTTGTTCTAAGTCAGCCATAAAAATCCTGGCATACTATGGCGCCAGAAATGGTAATATACAAAAGCCAGTAGGAAAACACTTCAATCTCCCTGGACATTCGATAACAGATTTAAAAATAGCCATACTTCAACCAAAAAAACCTTCAAAAACAGACTTCAAAGAGAAATTTTCACTCCATGCATCTGAAGAAGTGGGTTTTTTACCCACAAAAACTTATGCCAAATAAAACTGTTAGTCTTTAAGGTGCCACTGGACTCCGAGTTGTTTTTGTGGATACAGACTAACTCGACTACCCCTCTGATACCTGATTATGTTAGATACAGTCAAAGAGAGGACAGACTAAACCAGCAGATATTAAATGGGAAAAGATTTAGTTAACGCAGATCTAAGGTTGCCCAGTGGTAGCTCGTACCTTTCCAGAATGTCAAAGTTAGCAAAACTCAAATTTCTGAAATACAGAATTAAAGCAAATGTCCACAAAACCTTAATTCTGCCCCACACTTGTGCTGCAATAGCCATTTTCGGAATTATCTGTATGCATACCAGCTGTATTCCTTGTGTTAGCTGTACTGAATCATGGAGCTGGAACAGGTTGGAAGAGCTCTGACTGTGAGATGAGGCTATCTGGGGATTAGTTTGAGGGGCACCATGTAGCTGTGACTGTGATATAAGGAGATCTGGGTCTAAGTCCCCACAAATGTCATCTAAAAAAGAACTGCATATGTACTTTCAGGTTCCAGTCTGCACCATTTCAATGCAGAATTGTATAGATTGTGTCCGTAGCCATAGGGTCAGTCAGTAGTGAAGTGGGATATCAAAGCAATCTGTGGATTTAATGATGGGCAGGAGAAAGTAGACGTTTAAGTGATCTCTTATGTTTAAGTGTGAAGGGGTTGTAAAAGGGTATAATGTGGTTGTTAAATTTAACAAGTGTGGTCTTCTGCTGGGGGAGTAGGACCAGCATTTGAGTGTAAGGCAAATGCAGGTATTACCTGTCCACTACAGCAAAAAGGCATAGTGCGAGTATGTGTGCTATGGGCATTGTGGTGTATTGTTCGAAGAAGGCAGAGCATTTTCCTTAATTCTCAGAGCATTTTCCTTAATTCTGTATTTCCTGGTTTTCAGAAGTCTGAGTTTTGCTGAACTGAACATTCTGGAGGGGCACAAGCTATAATCAAGCAACCTTACTTCTGTGTTAAGGAAGATTTTTGACATTTAATTTCTATTTAAAAACTAAGAAAGAAGTTTGTTGGTAGGAGTTAGTGGTCATTAAGCCAGTTGTAGGTCCCACCTTGGTTTTCAGCTGATATGCTACAGTGACTAGATAATAATCAAAAGCCATAGCTTTTAACAGTGCTTTTCATCAGTATAACTCAAAGAACTTTACACCAGTATCCCCATTTTCATTTAACTACTCATGAAAACGTAAGCAGCAGAAGCAAAGACTCAAGCCTCCCGCTTTGGAAGCAGGGTATGGGACTAAAAAGGGTACAGAGTCTCCGCCCTACCTTGTGAACCAACAGAGAGCCCATGAATAGCTTTTTGAAATAGCTTTTGCCTTCAATTGATCTATTTGTAGCTTCATTTGAATTATGAAGTCATCACAAAGTATAAAAAATACACGCACGCACACCCTGCCACATGTGTATGTCTAACAGATGACAATTACTCTGTTTTCATTGGCTGAGGAGTAACTGAAGTTATTAACTTCGAGTATGAAGCTGTAAAAATAACCAGATTCTTGAGACTACAAATTCTTCAGCACAGGGGGTTTCTCCCTCAGCACTTGCCTGGAACATTCTGGGTGCCATCACAATATAAATAATTAATAGAAAAGCCTGCTGAAAATTGATCAGCCACTATCAATGAACTTACATTCCACTTCGTTTCCTTCACCTATGTACTTCAGAGGGACAGCGGCTAGAGCCTTCCGCTACCAAAATTGGAGATTTCCTTATTAGGTGAGTCTTTAGAAATACGTTTAACAATGAACCTCTCAGCAATGACAGCAAGCCATATATTTGTTATATTTTCAAAACTCAAACTGGTTTGAAAAAAGTAAAAGCATTAGGTTCCTTTTTCTGTGGGCCATTAACCAGCCAAGCCCCAAACATAACAGTATGTGATGACTCAAACTGAGGTATGCATACATTATATAATGTGAGGTTATTACTTCCACTTTATCTCTCTACATTTTTTAATTAAATATTTTCAGTGTCAACAATGTAGACCAGATTTGTTTGGAAAACATTTGTAGAGGGTTTTTTTGGCCTAAAATCCTTGACAAAGATAATACAAGTAAACAAATAACTACTGTGTAACAAACAGACCTAAAAATAACATCCATCAATTAGCACATTTTATAAAAGCAAAGATGATGGCCATTGGTATAACAATGCTTTTCTGACAGAGTTTTTCCTCCATAAATCTCAAAGGTAGGTATTATTACCAATTTTTGCCATCGGGGAAAACAGAGGTACAGAGAAGTGTATTTCATATGTCACATAGGAGGCAAGTGGCAGAACTGGGGAAAGAACCCATGTCTCCTGGCTCCCACTCAATGTTATACCCACATGCTTCTTCCCTAACATAAATAAATGGTTTCTAAATGTTTACAAACATGTACAATCACAGCACTAAGGCAAGGTGCCAATATGGCAACAGCAAAACTTTTCCTAGGATTTAGTCCACAAAGGCTCCATGATGCAAAAAAGCCACAAGGATCTCTAGCTATACCAAACTACTTATGGAGATATAGTATAGCACTCTAAGAGTATACAGCAGTTTATAACAGTTGAAAGTATGCTAACAGTCCTTGCCTTGAAACTTATGCTAGGTAACTCAAACTACTATACCCTAGAGAAGAAGAAAACAAATTTGAAGGGAACAATTGAATGTCTGAAACTGCACTTTTTAAGGTAACAGACTGATAATTAGAGTGAACTGAAACCAAAAGGTGAAAAGAACAGGGATGGGGGGGAGTGGGGCTTAGAGACAGGAAGGAAAAACTAACTTCTGTGAACTATTTATACGGAATTGGGAGGAACTCTGAATTTTTTTTAACTTCCCAAGAGCGGAATGAAAACAAACAAAAATTTCTCTCTCTCCAGGGAAAAAAATCTGATGCCAGATCATGCCCCCTCCTCCCCATCCACTTCCACAGCCAGGAATGAAAGGGAAACAGGAAAAAAAATCTGCTTGACACTGTCTACTCTCAACTTGTAATAAATTAACCTCCAGGCACCGATCAATTCCCCAAAATGACCCTGAGGAAGTGTCTGAGAGGCGAGAGAAGGGCAGCCCACAGCAGTTTTAGCATACAGGCCTCACCGCCACTTCCTAGCGCTCCTGCTGCAACTCAGTATCAACTGGGGGATGAGAGAGGTATAGGGCGAAGGGAGCAGGGAGGCTGGTGAGTGGGGGGGGGGGGTCACTTTTATTGCAGGAGGCTTGGGCGGAGGAGGGCAGTGGGTCAGGCTGGGCGGGGGGGAGGGTAAGATGCTCTGGGGCTGGTTTTACCTGCTGCGGCCGCTGCGGCACGAAGATCTGGCGCAGCCTCGCTCCCTCCCCGCCTCCCTCCCTGTGCTGCCCAGACCCACGCCGCCCGGCAGCGACCCGCAAGGGAAGCGGGGCAGAGAAGGGGAAGTGGACGGGCTCTACCCGCACACTGACGTACGTGCGCGCGCGCGTAGCGCCCCCCCACCTCCCGCACGCAGGCGCCTGGGCTGCAGCGAAGCGGAGGCCGCCCACCCCAGCTGCGGGAGCGCGCCTGCTCGCGCTCGCCCGGCCCGACCCCGCTGTGGAAGTGGCCGAGGGAGAAACTTCCTGGGCGCGGCCGAGGGGCGCTAGGAGAGGGAAGGCCAAGGCCCGCGCAGGGTGCGCTGTGAGGCTCGGAGCTCGGATTCCCAACCGTCTATTTGCAGAATGCTGATTACCCCTGAGGCCCCGCCCCTTCCACGAGGCCCCTCCCCGCTTGCTCCATCCCCCTCCCCCACTCGCTGTCCTGGAGCGTGGGCTGTGTGGTCACAATCCTATATCCTGCCTCTTTCCCACCAGGGAGGCTGGCACAGGGGAGGCTGATCATGAAGCTTCATGACTCTGTGTTTTAGGGTGGAGTGGAGGCCAGTGTATTTAATGATGTTATGGAGCAACCCCCTCCCCCCCCGCCTCATCCCCCCCACCCCTGAGTCAGGACTCACACATACCCCAGTGGCCACAGGACCAAGTCCCAGATACACCCTGAAGGCCCGGTGTGGAGCAGAGGCTCTACCATGTCCCTTGCAGAGACATTCCCCAGCTGGTCATGCCCATAGAGAACTACAAATTGAATTGTGAGAGAGAGGAGAGGTATTGATCTGTGGGTGAGAGAAGACGGTATTGGAGAGGAGATACTGCCAGAGGGGTGTGATCCCATGCACTTCATTGATCCCCTCACAAGACTGTGTTTGAAAATTCCATGTTAATTTGGGATACTGTGAAGCTAGCGGTGGGCAAAAGTGCTTTGAAAGCCTTCGAAGACAGCACTATAAACATACAATGTATTTTATTATATTAAATTGCACAGATGTCAATTTTACATTTATTCAGAGCTTTTTACCCTGTGGGGAGCCCAAGGCATTTCTATATACATACAATATGCCTACAGTTTAGCCAGCTGTGAGGTGGAGGTGGGCATGTAGGCCCACAGTTTAAAATGAGATACTTTAAAGAAAATTTAATTCACTGGGCCTTTGGCAATGACTGACCAGTCTCAGACGTACATGGAAAACTCCTTGTCAAATTAAGAGACTTGAAACACTTTTTAAATTAACTTCGAGTGAAAGAAAAGTGCAGGTGACTTGGTAGTGCTCAACTGAATAGTCACAGAATTTTAGGACTGGAAGGGAACTCAAGAGGTCTAGTATAGTCCAGTGCAGGATGAAGTAGGACTCCAATATTCTTGTTTTATACTTCACCTATCATCATAAAGGCCTTTAATTCTTGCCCAGTTAAAAAGTCAGCTGGTCATTGTAATACAGTGTCTTGCTGGCTACTATCATTTGTGCACCCCTCTGCTTAACTTGCCAGGAAATGGGATACTCATATTTGCCATGAAGAAGAGTTTGAAAACTTGTCTCTTTCACCACCAAAGTTGATCCAATAAAAGGAATTACCTCATCAAGCTTGTCTCTCTTCTAGCCTGGCACCAACTCAGCAATTTCAACACTGCAAACATTTTTCTGCAAGCTAGTAATTATTCAGATGAGGCAAAATATCTGATTTTCCAAGTCAGACTTTTGTATCAGAGCATGTCTGCTTGAATGTATCAAAAAGATACACTTTCCTTAAGTAAGAGGTTCATTTTAGGAATTCAGTAAATCTTTTTACATTTGTTTGCCAGGGGCCCTTTCTCCATTAGAAATGTTCAAAAATTTACAATTATAAGAGCCTGGGCCGCTTGGAAGTTCATTTAACTTGCAACAAAATATTAGCAGCATATATAAGGACCTATATATTTATGATTATTTAAAAAGTAAACAAATTCCCTGGATTGCATTTTATTAGAATAGAGTGATATTTTTTATATCAATATAGGTATGAACCAGGAAGAAATGTTGACCAGTTCTGGTACCAAAAAAATTATAAAATATAACACATTCATCATGTAAAATATACCTGTAAGGTATCTTATTCTCTTTATCTCAAGAACTGAGCAGGTTCCTCTAGGCCATTTTTGGTTATTTAAGAACACCTAGCAGTTTAACTTTGCAAAGGATTTTCTTAGGAAGAAATCGTACCTTCTTAGCAGCCTAATAGTATTCTTAATTCCCCCAGCTTTTGACAGAAAAAAGAAACGAATATAAATACGAGATTGCTGGCAATGGTATTTTACAGCAGCTTGCCTCAACATTCTGCCCTAACTTAAGCAGAGTAAAGTTTGTAAGCTTATTATAGTAACAGCAATTTAAAGTTAATTACCAGTTTGTTTGTTTTTAAAAAAACCCTGCTGAATATAGACAAGGTTTTCCTCTATAGCCCCCATTTCACTCCAATCATGGTATTTTCTGTGAGAGATCTAAATTTCCATTTATCTTTCCTTACATTTACTTAGCGTTATAGAGGATCCTGATTATATTAAAAACCATGTAATCAGCCATCTAATATTTGTCTAAAGATAAACACACTTAGCAAAATAAGTGTTTCAAAATGTTGGGCAGCTGAGATCATTTCACAATTGATGTTCTCAACTGCCCAGGTTTGCAAAAGCAGGTTTTATATTTTAAATTCATTTTTGCTGGTGCTGTTTTTGCACTTAAATAATGTAAACCTTAATCCTGCAAAGACTTACAGACATGCTTAACCTTCCTAATAAGAATAGTCCTATTGTCTTCAATGAGACTGCTTACATGCATATGCCTTTACAGGATTGAGGCCTTAGATGGTTTTGTTCTAATAGTTTAAGATTGCCCTGCATAGTCCTTAGTAAGGATAGCTTGCAGAGAGCCAGGTACAAGATCACAGCTAATTTAAGAATAAGCAAGGCTAGCAAATGCTGACTGGCACTTCCTATTGATCACTTCCAGAACTCTCACCTGGTAAGGGACTGTCAGAGACTCAGTCAGCATGTGTCCAAACCCCTGGCATGTGGATTCCACAGTTTGTTCACCAAATATATAGAAAATACAGAACATATGTGTAGGTTAGCAAGGTTACAGCTTGTGTTGCAATCATAGAGATTTCCTGTTTTTTTACAAAACGTAAGATGCAATCTCAACCTAGTACTTGTGGCTTAGTCAATTTATTTCTTTCAGCCAGAATGCAATAGGTACCACAGCTGACACATGAAAACTCTGTCATAAACACATCAGACCTGTGAGACCATTGTATTTTAATTTGAAATAATACTATTTTCCACTAATATTGTGCAGTGCATTGCATTGCATTGGAGAATCTGAGCACACTTTACAAATTTTATGTAGTTAAGCCTCTCCTGTGGACTACAACAAATAAGTATCAGCAACATTCCTGCAGAAAAGAGCCAGGTTTGGGGGGTTTTTTTAAGTGCTGCTGGTAGTGTGAGGTATTCTAAGCACACACATTTAAAACATTCAAGAATAATTACATTGATTTTGAGTGTCAAGGATTGCCTCCTCTGAAGCTCTACCCATAGAATCCCGTTTGACATCACAAGAGGAACACATGCAGCCTGCAACTTGCATTGTAAAGAAATCCAATCTTTTTAACGGTTTTTCAACAATACAATAAGTTTACACTAATTTTGGTTCCATCTGATTAAAATAATAGTTTTAGTACTTTATGTTCCTTTCACTCATCATCTCTGCTCACCTCTCTGCATTTAATATTGGGAACAGTATAGGAAATTACCTGTTGGTCTGGCTGAACGTGCAAATCCAAATTTTTCTTTTAAATTATAAGTTGGTTTTGCCATAAACATGCAGATTTTAAATGAAATATTTGAGTCTTAAAAATATTTATTTTTAAGGGAGTTCCGATCAGGTATCATTGCAATCAGTTTTCTTGTCAGATGCACAACAGTCAGTCTTATCCACCTACTACTGTTTATGCCTTCCAGAGAACTAACCAAAATACACTGCCTATATGCTGATAGGGAACCAAGCAGCTGTGCATTTTAAGCAAACATGCATATCATGATTTTTTAAAACAATATTTACAAAAAGAAAATTATGCACTATATTTTGATAAAAGGGCATCATTGCTTACTTCTCCCACATATTGCAGAGGATTCAGTACAGAGTTATCAAGAAGGAAGAGCATGGAATGATGCATTGAGGTGGAAAAATTATAGTTCAGATAAAACACAGCTAAGGTGGGTGTAGTGGTTCATGATCCATCCTTCTTCCTGGGGCCCACTTACTGCCCTCAATAAGGCTTAGAGAGGCTTCAGGGTTGTGCAACACCCATGCCTTTATTTACTTAAGGTTGTCCCACCACCAGTATCAGTCTATATACAAACTTTACAAGACGAGTCACCCTCTTTACAGGCAAAGTCAGCCTTCAGCTTAGGGGCCTACAGTTCCCTCCCTGGCTCCCTCCCAGCCTTTATAGCCTTTGGCTTGTCAGGCTAGCAGGTATTGCCAATCCTCAGGCCAGCATCAAGGCTTTTCCATCAGCCCCAATCTGCTTCCCCTGATTGGAGCTGACTGGGCAGGGGCTAATTAGGTGCTTTTGCACCAGTACCCTGCTACAGTGGGACATAACCATCTACTTATTTTGAAAGGAGTAAAAACAAACCTAAAACAGATAGTAAGTGGGCAGACTGCTGCACCTGTCTGGTATGGTGCACCATACTTATTGCAGGATTAAGGCTATAAGAAGGAATAATAGGTTGCAAGTAGGGTGAACATATGTCCAGTTTTGGCTGGGACAGTCCCATTTTTTAAGCTGTCCTAACTTTTTTTTTTGCAAAATTGGTCATTTGTCCAGTTTGCTCTTGCTGACTTGATCAGTTGGCAAGAGCAAACAGGACAAATACCCACTTTTGTTGAAAAAAAAAAAAAGTGGGGTGCGGTGTGGAGGAACGTGTGGGGGCAAGTGAAGAGACCAGCCTTGTGTGGGGCAGGGGGGAGACAGCATTCTAGCATGCTGGGGGCCAGCAGGGTTCCAGTGACTGGCAACAGTCGCTGCAGGGGGAAGATTACGGGAGAGGGGGTGCTCAGTTGAGCAGCTGGGGGTGTCCCATTTTCCCTTTGGGAAATAGGGTCACCTTAGTTGCAAGTGAATAAAGGATAATAGAGGCTGAATATTTGGTAAAGTTCCTAATGACAAGGTCTATCAGGGCTCAACCCCGCAAACATCTATGAATGTGAATAATTTTCAGTCAGAAACACTTAGGGCTGGTCTACAGAGAGGTTTAAATCAGATTAAGATAAATTAAACTGGTTTAAAAATGCTTGTGTACGCACAACTCAATTAATTATAGCGCACTAACTCTGTATTTATTGGGAACTCTGAAGCCCTCTTTCAAAGTTAACTAAGAAAATTGCAGCAAATTGAGTTGGTTCAGTATGTTTTTCATGGGCATGCAATGCTGTTGTGCACTATTTTGGCAGTCTTCCACAGCAATCCCACACTGCTTTGTGAGCAACCATTAGTGACTTATCTGCTTACCTGTGCACCTCCGCTGCTCTGTTGTAAAGTTGACCCAATATCACTTTCCCCAGTTAAAAACAAGTGTGGGTCCAGAATTTGCCCATTTGCTCATGGATTCTAGTATATCAGCATTTCTGCAATAATACTCCAGAAGACCTACAACGTGCCTCGAGCAGCTGCTTGAAGCCATGCTGAGACCCTGGATCTCATTACCATCTGGGGAGAAGTGTTGGTAGAGGAAGCTCTTGTGTTTAGTCCCTGGAGTAAAGACTTTTATGTGGACATTGCTAAGCAGATAGCCACTAAGGACTACAACCAGGACACTGATCAGTGCTGAATAACAACAAGCAGCTCGGGAGGACTTACATTCAAACCAGGGATGCTAGGAAAAAGTCCAGCAGTGGAAAAGTGACCTGTTCATTTTTGGAGGAGCTGAACAGGATTTTGTACAATTACATGACTATTCAACCCAAGAAGGCTGTGGACCCTGCTGCCTGCTTCCCACCCCCTGAGGAAAACCAGCAAGATTCATTGGCGGATGAACATGAGGAGGCCAGTGAAAAGCTGACCCATGAAATCCAGGTGCATGACAGCAATTCAAAAATGGCATTTGTCATAAACAGATAAGAAAAGTTAATAGCACAGAAGTACTTTATATCTCTATGACTATAAAGGGTTAACAAGTTCAGTAAGCCTGGCTGTCACCTGACCAGGAAACCAATCAGGAGACAGGATACTTTCAAATCTTGAGGGAGGGAAGTTTCTGTGTGTACTGTTAGTTTTTGGTTGTTGTTCACTCTGGGGGCTCAGAGGGACCAGACGTGCAACCAGGTTTCTCTCCAATCTCCTTGATACAGGTTCTTATAGATTCCAAATAGTAAATACTAGATAGATAAAGCGAGTTAGGCTTATGTTTGTTTTCTTTATTTGCAAATGTGCATTTGACTGGAAGCAGTTTTAATTGTGCATTTGGCTGGAAGGAGTTCAAATTTGTATTTTTGCTGAAAGGATTTTAATTTGTACTTGTATACTTAGGCTGGGAGGGTATTCCCAGTGCCTATAGCTAAAAAACCCTGTACCTATTCCATTTTAAATTTACAAAGATAATTTTTACTTTTTTTCTCTCTTTAATTAAAAGTTTCTTGTTTAAGAACCTGATTGTTTTTTTATTCTGGTGAGACCCCAGGGGAAGGGGTCTGGATTCACCAGGGAATTGGTGGGGAGAAAGGAGGGAAGGGGGAGAGAGAGCCTAATTTCTCTCTGTGTCAGGATTACTGTATCTCTCAGGGAGAGTCTGAGAGGGGGAAAGAGAAGGAGGGAGAAAAGTGAATTGTCCTCTCTGTTTTGTGATTCAAGGAATTTGAATCACAGTGATCTTCCAGGGTAACTCAGGGAGGGGCAGCCTGGGAGAGGCAATGGTGGGGGAAAGGGTTTACTTTCCGTGTATTAAGATCCAGAGGGTCTGGGTCTTGGGGGTCCCTAGGCAAGGTTTTGGGGGGACCAGAGTGTACCAGGCACTGGAATTCCTGGTTGGTGGCAGCGCTACAGGTTCTAAGCTGGTAATTAGCTTAGAGGAATTCATGCTGGTACCCCATCTTTTTGGACGCTAAGGTTCAGAGTGGGGAATTGTACCATGACAGCATTAGTCCACCTGGAAAGGAATTATGGGGCAGAGATAATAGAAGCATTGAATTTTCTAAAATTTTAACTGGCCTGGCTTCTGCTATGCATCCCAAAATGCAAAATGAGAAAAATCCCAGAATTCATACTGCAGACCAGGTAGGCAAAGGGCTATGGGATACCCTCAGAGAACTCCCTGTGCTTTGTATGCAGCAAACTGCTGTCATGTGTACAGAGTGATGAGAACTGAAAGTAGGGACCGTGTCCCATGGGCACACTATTACTGCAGCTTAATTATTGAGCTCAAGTGCTTTCCTAAATCAAGGTCAGTTAAGCAGAGTTAACTGGGGTTAACTCTAACCCTAAAGATACTCATGTGCATAAATTGTTTGTAAGATTTGGGCCCTAGTGTGTGGAATAGATTCTGAGAAAAGTTTCAATAGCTGAGTTATTTAAAACTAGAGCAGACCTAGCACTAAATAAAAAGAGGTTGCAATTCTGCATTGGCATGGGGATGGAAGATGCAACCCAAGTCTTTCATAGCCACAATTCAGTGATCAGCATACTAGCAGTGTGCTGATGAACAACAGCCAGTGAATCAGATTGCAATCAGTGTACATGACAATGGAGCTAAGTGCAGCGAAAATCCAATCTGTGTAGGAAAGGCTGCACTTCAGCAAAAAATCTGAATCTTAAAAATATTTCAGACAAAGCCTGCATATTATGGCAAAATTAAACTGCAATTTAAAAATAAAAATCAGATTCATTTCCACATCATTTGCAAGGCCAAAGAAAGTTCTCACCATGCTGTTGCCAGCACATGGTGGCAACTGGGGAAGGGGAAATAATGGAGGGGAAAATAACACTGACCTTATTTATTTTAATAAGAAACAAATGGAAATATTATTGCTGATAATCTATTTAAATAAGCTGTTTAAATAAAGCAATCACATAGCAATTAATATTTTTATATTGGTAACTGAGGGTTGTTTATGTCACCTTTAAGGTAGTATATGTCTCATTTATTCAGCCCATTTTAAATAAAAATATCTTCTAGATCACAAGATACACGACATTTCTAATACTTTAACCAATTAAATATCTCTCTGTAAGGAAAGTCTTGTATGCATCCTGTGTTAAACCCCTGATAGAGAAGCATGACTTTTAAGTCCAATTTTATTAGTAGTTAGTAAACAAATTCAGAGGGCCTGATCCTGCATTGCTGACACCAGAAATAAAACACAGCGCACTGGTAATTAGATTAAAGGCCAAAGCTGCAAGCAACCATTATTGAAATCCAATCATTCAAACTGCAGTGTTACCCAGCAGTTAATAGTCCCTGTGGTACTAAATAATATGAAGCCTGACGGTACTTACCACATGCCTAGATACCAATCAGATGCAACCCCTCCACAAACTGAAAATCACAAACCATACTAACACGAAACAAGAACTTGTTTTCTTGGGGGGGCATGTGTATAAGAATGGGATTCTCCTCCATACCCCTTACACGCCCAGGCCCTGTTCTTAACATACGCGTTCCCAAATCTATGAAAAATTATTGGAAAGGAAACCACAACAAATCAACTTCTACTGCAGAGGACTCCACTTGTCATGTTGTGATATTAGTAACAAAAATCCCAGGCTTTGTAGCTAAAGTGCACCATTTGGAAAAGTTATTTTGAACCAGGCAATTAACCATACACTACTGCAACCAACCTGAGTACCAACCCTTCAAACTTCTATCCTCACTGGAAGATTTCTACTCAGTGCTCTAGTGGAAGGTGAAAAAATAATCCAACTAGTTGAAGCAATGTATGGGGGATGGGCATGAAAAATCCAGCAAGTTTAAGCAATGGATGGGGAGAAAAGGATATTCCTTCTTGATCTCAAGTATCAGGATGCGTTTGAATGAGTTCTAGTTTGTGAAACCAATTGTCCCACAAAACCCAACATAAAACTTTACTTATATAAACAGAGGAAAATAGTACCTCCTCGAACAAGTATACAAGTGTACCAGGATACAGTATCTTGGAGGCACTTCAGGCTGCCAACTTGGCACCTCTTTTAATCTCTTCAGTGGAAAAACACCATTTGAGTCTATGTCTACAATACATTTTTACTACCCCCTTTTTCCAATACTCCAGGGTGGTTGAAAAAGCAGCTGGATCACAAGGTTAACTTTGCTCCTCATGGGAAGACAAACAAAAAAGGAGGATAAACAGGTGCAGCCAGTCCTTCCTGACTTTCTGGGATAATTCTCCCCAGTCACATCAAAGGTGATTCCCATGAAACTGCATATTCATTTAAGTCATGGGGGGATCTGCCACTGACTTCAATGGAAGCTAGTTTTGCCCCATATTAGGGGCATTAAGACCCATGCTCGATATATTGATCATACACCAGGAAGTCAATGGATCTACTTTAGTGAATAAGGTGAGCAAGATTTGACTCTTACGGTGTGAAATTCATTACCTAATAAATATTCATAAGAAATTATGTGAGCAGCACACTGTTCACATTAGATTAACTTTCACCTCAGTAATGTCTGTTACAATCTCCTTTATTAACACATCTTGTCTCATTAACTGTATGCATGAGTGTCACAGGATACAGCCCTCATCATTAGAATAGCATCTCCTCCTGGTCATGCTGGAGATTAGCTCGAGACCAATACCCATGTCCATAGTCTGCACACCAGCACTCTGTCTCTGCTCCCGCCTATGGCTTCTCTCTCAGCTCCCAGACCCACAGCAGTCTCTTTTTGACTCAGTCCTCTGGCTAGGTCATTGTCTGTGTTTCCCCCTTCTGGGGGTAGGTATCTCTCTCCCAAACTCCAGCCATTTCCTCAATGGCTAGTGGGGGGGAACCTGGGCCCACCCACTACTCCAGCCCCCCAAATCAGGGACCCTGAATATAGCAGCCTCCTACTGCTCCTTTGTAACCTCAGTCAATGCTGCTCTATTTCCCTGGGACATTCCCTCTATTCCCAGGGCCCCAGCACGTTCTTCACCCTTATCTCAAGGCCTCAGCTGCTCTATCCCAGGTGCTTACAGTTCTCTCAGCTATCTAGAAAAATAGTCCTTACTCCTTAGGTTTCCAACAGCAACTGAACCTACCCTGCAGCTCTTTTTATATGGGCATCCTGGGCCCTGATTGGCTGTTCTTCGCAGCCCCTCTACTATTGTTTGCTTCCCATGCAGCCTCCCCAGGACTGTAGTAACCCCTTCTCTGCCACTGTGGGGCAGATGCCCCATCACAATTAGTCAGTAGCCAACAAAAATAATAAGGGAGACAGAGTTCTTCTCTTTGTATTGAAGAATTCAGATTCATACCCATTAATGATAAGAGTTGTCTTAGAGAAATTCTGAAAAGGGTCACCCCTTTAATCATCTAATAAATGATTCCCTGAAACCAGCCATCGACCCTGAGCATTGAAGTCAGTGAGAGTTTCTCAACTGATTTCAGTGGGAACAAAATTGGCCCTCCTTTTAGTATAGTACTTCAAACAAATATATACAGCACTGCCAATCATTCTGATCAAACCCTCTCTCAGAATCTATTGCTACTGCCAGTTATTGGAGAGGAAATATTTTGGGCACAACTAATAATATTCAATACTTTGTTCATATTGTCTGATAGAAACTTATATTATGAAGTGAATCTGATCTCCATGAATGATTTTTTTCATCACCTCGCTCATTCTGTTGGCTCACATTTTAGGTATTATTGCAATAAATTAGAAAAATAAGGTGACAAATTGAACAATCAAGTAGATCTTTTATCATTGTCCAATATAAATGTTATAATAGCATCACATGTTGATTTATGCCTGTGGCTCCGTTTAAAAAAAAAAAAAGGGTCTGTAGCATCAAAGGGCCCACTGCTTCAAAGACAGTACAAAAAAATTCTGGTGGATAGCCATCTTCTCCTGATGTGTTATCAAGTGTTAACTATTTCATTCCTTCTTTGAAATTTCATCCAGTATAAATGGTCCATCCTTCTGTTCCTTTGGTTTAAAAAGACACATACAATTTAAGATTTTAATTTTTACCCCAAAATTTGGATTTCATTTCCAGATGCTCTAGTCTCATAATATACCTTAAAGATATCACTTACTTATTCTTTTTGGTTCATTATCACCCTTTGTTTTGTATAAATTGCTGCTATGTTGAGATTTCTCTTCCCCTTTTATTTAAACAGTTAACCATTTACCAGTTTTATTTGAATTATAGAAATAGTATTTGCTCTCTAAAAATAATTGGCTTCTTTAACAGCAATATTATTCAATAGTGCCTTCATCTGTATCAATTCTACATAAGCTTTTTACTATGGGAGTTTTTTATGTTCTAATTTTTTTATTGTTAGCTTTGTTAATAGTTCCAATTTTTCTTGCCTCTGGCATTTCCTACTTTAATGACATACACCTAAAAATCCAGCTTCTGAAAGTCACTTTGAAAGCCTTCAATCTATATGATATAATGCAGAGCTAAAATAAAATTTATATATTCCTTGATTTTCATTTGAATGGCTATTAGAAATTCTTTATTCTTCAATAATAGAGTATTGAATCTCCAATACAAACCCTTTTTATTCTCATCTGTTCATATTATCTCTATTATTCCAGTTGTGTGTGATTACATCAAAAGAAACCATGCACCTTCTTTCTCAATATAATCCCAAATAGTTTTTTGTCTATGCAAAAATATCCACTCTCACTTAAGACTGGTTTACCTCTGAATAAGAAGCCTGATCCAACACTCAGTGAAGTACACGTGCATAAAGTTACTCATGTGCATGTGTATAGAATCAGAAATTCAACTTCCCTTATTTTCTTTCCATGTTATGTCCTGTCTCTGTTGCATAAATGAACTTAAGTAAGTACTTTTCTTACACAATTTCTATGAAAAATGTCACAAGAAAACCTAAAGACCAGGTTCTGCTAACTTTCCTCCTCTTGATTAGTACTTTCCTTCTGGAGTAGTCTCCTTGAAAACAATTGAAATCCTAGGCACTTCCTAATGAGTAATGGTGGCACAATTTGTCCCCACGAGGGCAGCAAGCTCATCAAAAATAATCAAAATTCCTTTCTGTATTTCCCAAAGAAGCAAAAGAACTTCCAAGTGTATATTTTAATTTATCTTCTGATTCTTTTTAATTTTTATTTGTTGAATATATTTTAATGAGGTGATATAGGAATCTACCCCAGTATTGTGTAGAATTGACCAGTGCATTGGGAGACTATTGATTAAGCAACTCATTGAAGAACTTAGTGCTTTCACCTTTAACACAAGTCTTTTAGTGATTTACTTAAGAAATACTCTAATTTATTATTAATAATAATAATTTCTATTACCATAGCACTTAGGAACCCTCTTCAGAGATCAGGATTTGGATTACATTTTCTAATTTAATTCCTTATTTTGCTCATATAATTGTGATGCTTCAATTATTAATGTAGTCACTTTGTTTTCTTATTCTTTGCTGACATTATTAATCAGTAACAGCTTTATAATATCAGTCCAAATTGTTACAAACACCAAAGCAAAGTATGATGAAAACCGACAAATAAGCAACGTACCATAAAAAGTAACCTATGATTGAATAACACAAGGCTTGCTGGTCATCTTTTGTGAAGGCTGCATGGTAATACAAGAGTCATTCTATACTGGAAAGATGAGAATTGCATGAGTCAATCTGATGTGTTATCAGTTTCACTTTTAAAGACAAGCTAACAAGATGTTTATTTTAATGAGCCTGTCTCATATAATGCAGTGCAAAAATAAGTAGCAGTTAAAAGGATATCTGCAGTCTCCTTCTGCCAAAATGGCTTACCTTAAATGTTAATTTGTGCTACACGGTATTTCTTTCAGTGTTAGTTTTATTTAAACTGATGTTTCTCATGCTGGCTGAAAGGTAGACTGCTCCAATATGTTTTAAGCTCTTTTTGCCATGGTTTTTGCTGCCTGTCTCCAGTCTCTTTTTGCCTGGGTAAGAACACCGTTGCAACAAGAATGTGCTTGTATTTACAAGGTGTTCTCTCTCTGCCTTTACTTTGGCGGGTTGGGATAGAGTGTCTGGGTCAGATCTGTATAGCTTCTTTGGCTTCAGTAGAGCTATGCCTATTTACATTAGCAAAATGACTGTTTCCCCCCTCTTCACATCAACCATCCCTACAAAAGGTGCGGCCCTTTACAGGCGCAAAGTGTCTGCTGCTGCTGCTGCTGCTAGAACCTACTGACTGTAGTAGGAGCTCCTACTGAGTTTCTCATATAAGAGTGATTTGGACTATTTGATCTGCATAGTTGCATTGCATCCCAGCACGGTGTGGTTCTGCTGCTTTCTGTGCATTGTACATAGTCTTGGAAGAATTCAGCTTTAAAAATATATATCTATATAATTTCAATGGATGGTATCAATGTGTATTTTAAGAATTTGTTGAATTTTTATTAATTTAAATTTTTGAAGTTGCAGGAAATTATGGGGAGAAGTCAGACAATAATTATTTAATGAAAGTAGATGTTCAAATTCAAAAAGTTAAAGCTTTATATAACCATTAAAACATGAATTGTCACCACCACATATAAAAGTATACAAAGTAAATATTCTTAAATCAAACTAAGAAGTTCTCAAACAGCATTTTTCTTACTTTGCCTATCTGTAAATTTCTATCATCATTGATGGAAATGTCTTTTGTTGATTTGTGTGTGCACAGTGAAATCGATGCTTATTGCCATTTACCAATAAAAATCTAATCCTCCCAAGCCTATGTGTACACCATACAAGGGAGGACAGGATTTACTCCTCTGTGAATGCCATCCAGGTTATAAATATCAAGAATAGGGCTGTCAAGCGATTAAAAAATTGAATTGTGATAAATCATGTGGTTAAACAATAATAGAATACCATTTATTTTAAACATTTTTGGATGTTTACTACATTTTCAAATATATTAGTTTCAATTACAACACAGAAAACAAAGTGTACAGTGCTCACTTTATTTTGATCACAAATATTTGTACTGTAAAAAACAAAAAATATATATTTTTCAATTCACCTCATACAAGTACTGTAGCACAATCTGTTTATCATACAAATGTAAAATTATGTACAAAAAATAACTGCACTCAAAAATAAAACAATATAAAACTTTAGAATCTACAAGTCCACTCAGTCCTACTTCTTGGTCAGCCAATCACTCAGACAAACAAGGTTGGTTACAATTTTCAGGAGATAATGCTGTCTGCGTCTTGTTTACAATGTCACCTGAAAGTGAGAACAGGCGTTCGCATGGCACTGTTATAGCTGGTGTTGAAAGATATTTATGTGCTAGATGCACTAAAGATTCATATGTCCCTTCATGCTTCAACCACCATTCCAGAGGACATGCTTCCACATTGATGATGGGTTCTGCTTGATAATGATCCAAAGCAGTGCAGACTGACACATGTTCATTTTCATCATCTGAGTCAGATGCAACCAGCAGAAGCTTGATTTTCTGTTTTGGTGGTTTGGATTCTATATTTTCCACATCAGAGTGTTGCTCTTTTGACTTCTTTAAAAGCATGCTCCACACTTCCTCCCTCTCACATTTTGGAAGGCACTTCAGATTCTTAAACCTTGGGTCCATTGCTGTGGCTATTTTTAGAAATCTCACATTGGTGCCTTCTTTGCATTTTGTCAAATCTGCTATGAAAGTATTTGTAAAATGAACATATTCTGGGTCATCATCTGAGAATGCTATAACATGAAATTATGCATAATGTGGGTAAAACAGAGAAGGAGACATACAATTCTCCCCCCGTCCCCTCCCAGGAGTACAGTCACAAATTAAATCTATGCATTATTTTGTTAACAAGCATCATCAGCATGGAAGCATGTCCTCTGGAATGGTGGCCGAGGCATGAAGGGGCATACGACTGTTTAGCATATTTGGTATGTAAATATCTGGTGACAACAATGCCATGTGAACATCTGTTCTCAGTTTCAGGTAACATTGTAAATGAGAAGCAGGCAGCAGCATCTCCCGCCAATGTAAACAACCTTGTTTGTCTTAGCAATTGGTAGAATAAGAAGTAGGACTGAGTGGACTTGTAGGCTCTAAAGTTTTACACTATTTTGGTTTTGAGTGCAGGTATGTAACAAAAAACTGCATTTGTAAGTTACATTTTCAAAATAAAGAGATTCCACTTCAGTACTTGTATGAGGTGAATTGAAAAATACTATTTCTTTTGTTTATCATATCATTTTTACAATACATATATCTGTAATAAAAAAATATAAAGTGAGCACTATGCACTTTGTATTATATGTTGTAATTGAAATCAACATTGAAAATGTAGAAGAACATCCAAAAATGTTTAATAAATTTCAATTGATATTCTATTGTTATAAGTGTGATCAATCGTGGTTAATTTTTTTAATCGCGATTAATTAACAGCCTGAATCAAGAGCATTTGGGAATATTTAAAAAATCACCTACTTCTGATCAAATGAAAAATCAAAGCTAACAAATCAGCTATCATTTTAGGATGAACTTGCAAGATTCTATGAAACATATTACTCCAAAATGTGCTAGAAACATATTGAAAAGCATGAGAATGTTTCACCCTAGCAGACAAAATACAGAAGAAAAAAGTAGCACAATGCTGCCGTCAGGAGTAGGGGCCATGAGGGTGGAATGTATTGTGCATTCTGGGCCTGATCTTAAAGCCCCTTGAAATCAGTGGAAAGACTCCTATGATGAGGCCCCTATGTGATGAAAAGTAGGCAAAGCCTTTTAGAAAGATGGTTTCAGGGCCAAGTCCATTCAGGTTTGTGTTGCCCTCTAGAAGCAGCTAACATATGCAAGTAAAGAGGGAGCAACTTCTGGCCAAGGCAGCAATCAAATGCTCATTTTCACCTTTGCACCTGCAAACACAGCCATTAATGATGCTCCTGGAGGATCACTGCTCTTCTGTGAACACTGAATATATGGGATGGATGGTTTCTTGTTGAAAAATGCATCAATTTGAACTTGTCTCCTTGTGAATATATGCCCTTCTGTGTTCTGTTTTCAGTTAGTATGTGCTGGGGCTCTACATCCATGATTTATTATTCTCATAATTGGTAAGATGTCTCTTATGGATATTTTTTCTGCTTCTTGGCTATTGTCTGTGATGGTCAATATTAAACAATATTTTCCTGACTGTGTGTCACACAGGATAAGTCTGTCTTTCACCATTTATACTCAGAATGCTTTTATCGCTTGGCTTGTTTAATTCTTGAGGTAGTTATATGCTGCATGAGACATTGGAGACCATCTAGGAATCAGACTGTTCTTTGAAGTGACATGAGGTCAGTGGAAGCCAGCAAGAACTAATTTATCAGTTCAGACATCCCACATATGGTGAATGCTTCTACAGTCTGTACTTATGCCAGCTATGATCCCCACTTCCATAAAATGGTGCGTCTTTGCCCATGTAACCTGGCTTAGATGATTCCTTTTCCATAGTTATCCTTCTTCAATTGTACCCTCATTATATCAGCCTGAACTGATAGTATCTGCTGCCTTGCATTACCTCTTTTCTTAATATAACAGAGAGCTCTAATACCACATCTAATTGCTACAGCTACATATGATTGGCAAGATATTAGGTCTCCAAGAGATGTAAGTGCAGATGCTTTTACTGCATTGAGGTAAACATTGCCTTTTCATTATTGGAAACATCCCCACTCATTGAAACACCACCACTTGATTTCTGCTCACATTACAAACTCACCTAGAGTTAATAGGGACTTAGGGTGCTTTTTACACTGCTCTGTTTGAAAGTAGATTTTTGGTTCATCGTTTTACTCTACATTCCTTTTTACACTGCAGGGGATGATACAGCTCAATGTGTTCATTGCCTGCCTGACTTCCCTCTATTCTATATATTGTGGTGTGTAATTAACAAGCAATGTGCCTTTTATACAAAGGAAAAGCAATTGGTGGACTACATGGCAATTTTCTAGCATACTACTGTGTTTCCAGAGCTTTGCACATTGCTACTGACACCTTTACTAATACAATAGTATGATTTTAACACACCAACAGAAATGCAAGAAAAAGGTAAAGCCATACTGGCTGCTTCAGTGCTAGAAAAACAACAAATTAAAATGTTGGGCAAACAGAGGACAAAATTCTAAGGGAAAATAGTTGTACTTTCAAGATTCTCAGGGAACATCAAACAATAAAGATTAACAATTTATTATTACTTTGTATCCTCATGATCATTTTAGTTTTTTCCCTGTTCATCTGCTCAGGAATTGAATACTATAAAGAAGGTTCTACATTTTCTAAGTTCATCAGTAAAAAGTACTCTGTGTGGGCACACATGCAAGAAACAGTAACTATATTCCTTTAACATCTAAAATATGTTACATAATTGCATAAAAATCAACTGAGTTACTATGAACTTTACTGAGGTCATTAAATAGCCCATTAAAATAGTTACTGTGAGAACAGCCAAGTTATTATGAACTGTAGAATTTAAAAGAGCAAGGCTAAGATATTTTGAATGGCTACCTGAATTAGAATTTCTTGTATAATAATCTATTGTTCATGAAAGTGAGGGATGGGTTGCGCTAAGCATTATGTAGCCAGTTTTGCAAGTTTCCATATACAGTTTTGCAAGTGTCTAAATATGGAAAGCTCCTTCTCTTTCCAGTTGAGCCTTTTTGTAGTAGAGATGGTAAAATGCATGCAGGTTTTGGAATAAATATAGATAAATATCCACTAGGAACTAGATGAAGGCCAACACACTTATCTATATCTTGGGAGTGATGAGGTAGCAAACAATCCGCAATGTCAGCTACCTGAAATGAATACAAATGCATGTTGGTACATAGTCTCAAAAAGATAAAGCTTATTTTCAGCAAACAAATAGTTACCCATAATAGATTAAAGCTATTCTCCTTACTCACATGAGTATTCCCATTAATGACTTGCATAGATGAGATGTATAGGGTTTGGCCCCACTTGGAGAACTGGTTCCTTAAAATTCTGGCAATTTCATTCCTTCATTTTTCTACAGAGCTGTTGCCTGAGGGCCCAATCTTGTCATCGTTCCACACACAGCATTTCCATTGAAGTGAGGATCAAGAAAATTATAAATCATACAGCAAAGAAAGATCTGTTCAATTTCAGTTGGCACTGGTGAGCACTGTATGCAGACCCACATGTACATGTTGGGTGCAGCACTATGGTTCTGCCTGAGGCAAAATGAGGATTTTTGTCTCAGTAAGAACTGCAGGACCAGGAATGCATTATGAAGAGGGCTACATTTGAAAGGTGTTCAGTGACTGCATGAAATGGAGTTTGTAGTTCTGTGCTCCTTAAATGAGATTTCCCTTACACTTGTTTCTGTGATCTGCCCTAACCAATTGATTTCTAGGTGAAGTAGCAGAAGTTAGTTTTGACCTACAAAGCCTTAAATGTGTTGCCTTTTCATTAGCTGAGACGCTGCCCCTTTCTCCATGTGATCCCTTAGTCCTGAGATCAACTAAGATGCTTAAACACCTGTTTTGAGCAGTAGGTGCCTTTTGGGAGGGCACGCTCAGCAGAGGGCTGTTGACTAGGCCACGTCCGCACCCCCCGCGTCCTTGAACTGCCGGAGTTCAGATTTGGTGATTGTCACAGCCTGCTGCAAGGCTGATTGGTTCTTTCAAACTTTTCCTGAGGCAACAGCACGTTGTTTGAGATAATGGGGTAGATGAAGAGGGAGCAGTTTGAGAAGCTGGTGTTTCATTTTATGATGCTTTTGTCCTATTATTTAGTTCTATATTATTTACATGGTCCCCTGCACATTTCATACATATAAATATGTTAAATCAAATATAACATCTCCTCTAAATGTTCTGTCTGAATACTATCACTCTTTTAAAAAACTCTCAAGATTTGGGAAATTTTTTCTACCAGTCTTTTTTTTTGCTTGATTTTTCTGTTCTCATTTTTTAATTTGATATGTAAAGAAAATCTTATAGGAAACAATGTCCAAAGCATTGAAGTGGGGTTAGGAATCAGGGTTCTAAAATCCCGAACAAATTAATAGACTATATAATGTTGCATTCTGCAGTGACTCTTCTTATTGCAATAATTTGACTGGAATTAAATTATTGCTACTAAAATTTACGTAAATCTAATGAAAAATTAATTGGTTTATAAAATCCTTCCTTTTATCCAAGACTAACAATTCCTATGCAGCTCTGGTGATCCTCCCACCAATAGACTAGAGGAAATAAAATATAAGGGAGTACATCAGTTCAAATTCCCTGAGATCCTTACAGTTACTCTTCTTTGTGATCCAGTCTTTTAACTTTTTCATGACTTTAATCTTAAAAAATAGATTTTTAATTAAATTCAGAGCTATTATTCCCCTTTAGGGGAGGTGGGAAAAACAAATGCAACTCAGACGTGGGACCTCTGAGTATAACACTTCCTCTCTCTTTACAGTTCATTTTGGCATTTTTATGTATCTTCTGCTAATAAAATGTAATGATTTTCATCTTTTACTTTGACATCTGAGTCTGTATCTTTTATCTGTTGTTTACAGTGTTTCAGACCATAAATAAATCATACGACAAAATAAATTACTTAATCTTGTGTTTTATTTGGAAACACATTAAAGCCTAGCTCTGGTGGAAAAAAAAATCACTTTACACCTTAGAATTGCTTATATACTTTTATGACTTTTGTGTCACGTTCAAACTCTATCAAGGTGTCATATCAATAACAAGTGTTCACAAGAGCCACATTTTAAACCTTTCAATTTTTCTGATAGAGTTTGATAGGAATACTTTAAAATGAAAGTACATCTGTCTTTGACAAGTGGCATTTTCAATTATTCTACTTTTTTAATAGTGTTATATTGTATTACAGAAACAACGTTAGTCCCTAGAACTTTCTTGAAATGAGTATACATATGATCATGTTGAAATCCATTTATCTGAACCCCTTAAATCTGAAACTCTCTGTTATGAGAATCTAGGTTCTTTCATCCACTATAAATTCACTTACCCCATAAATTCCCAGATTATATATAAACTTGTTTTTCTGTATGCTTTTAGTATCCAGGAAACTTAGGATAAGTGGGGCTGCTGTGAATTTCAGTCAGTATTTTCATTTTGTGATTTCTTTTGGATATCATTTGCTAAATGATGAATTTAGGTCTAAGTAATGAACAACGGTTTTATCTGTGTTGTAGCGAAAGGAACAAAAGTTTCTGACCTTAGTGAATTTATTAGGCTTTTCCCAGATGAAAGAGAACGAAACCAAATTTTAAATAATAATATGTACGTTTTCCTGAAGCTTCTTTCCCTCTCAAATGCCTTCCACAAAACTGTCTTTCACATAGATAATGTACCCTTTTTTCTTAGGTTAATTGCTGAAATATGATGTGATTTGGTTGCATTCTTAGTAATTTCCGGATTCTATTCCAGGACATTTGGGATAGAGCCCAAGAGCTTAGCATGTTTTCCTTTTTTCATGGTAAAATTGTGCAAATATGCATTAGAGTGTGAAAACAAACAGTCTAATACATTTTTGCAAAGCTCTTTATGTTTACTGTTTATTGCAGATACCAGATCCTAATTAAAATGCGCTAACAAAAGCCAAGATACAAAGAACAAAGATATAACCAAGCCTCGTCTTTTGAAAATATTTGTGATTAGTCCCGGGGGAATTTTTGTTGTATGTCACCACTATAAAATTCAAGAAAGTTAACTACAACATTGGAAAGAATACAACACCAAATATTACAGGCCTATCCAAGAAAAATAATCATGTCATGGTCACGTTTTCTGTGGAATAAGCTTCTTTACACATATCATTATAGCATCCAGTTGCACTCTCTTTCCTCTTTGAAAACTTCCCAGTTTGTTTTGTTTTCTAAATGATTTATGGTCTACTCCTACTCCCACTGGCTTCAGTGGGAAAAGGATAAGGCCCATAAGCTATGTTGATCATTTTCATCATTAAAATATGGCACCACGAGCCATTTTAAAATCAAAATGAAAGTTTACCATTTTTAATAACTGTGTAGCTAAAATGTTTACTTGATTTTTTTCAACCAAACTTGTTTAAGTGAAAAAAACCCCAGGCTTTTAAAAAGTCAAGTAGATTTCATCCTGAAGAGATACAAAACTTAAATGTCATTTGAATGGGCCAGAACACAGTAGAACTGCCATGGTTCTACTGCAGAGAGAAGTTAGGAAGCAAAACATCCATACATTTCTCTGTGCACTGTGGTGACCTGCTCCACTGGCGCACAGGTAGTGGGAATATGAGTGGACTGTGTAAGTTAGTTATAGGAGCGTGACCATTGTGACCACAAACTGTGTAGATTCACTGTCCACTAATATATGTGGATTTAGGCCACTACAATAGTCCATGGGCTATAGTAGAATTTGAGCAGTGACTGTATGGGTAACCTGCACTCTGCCTGAAGGCTGTTGGGAAAGTTTCTGTCTCCTAGGTTACTTGTTTGTGCACAGCTCATATACACAGGTCTGGATGGGGGATTTGTACCTCACCTTTGTGACTGAGGATGTATATTGTAACCATTGTGCTGTAGGCTTGTTGGGCATAAGTTAGAGACCTCAAAAAGGGGTATTTATTTCTGTAACTCTACCCAATCAAGCCCAATACCCATGTATCCTCAAAGAAGGGATGATACCACAACTATTTTTGTATATTCTGCTGGAGGAGAGGCAGAAAAGAAGAACTCAACAATGAAAAATAAGCTCCTTTTCCTAAAATACTCAGTTATGGGAATATTTTATGCAGACTTGTTGGATCCAAATTTATCCAATTGTCGAAAAGTTTTCCATTCCAAATGGCTGTTTGTTTATAACTGGATTCATGAGAAACATAATTGGGCAATGAAACACCATAATTCTACTCTTTGAGTGTACAAAATCTATGTTTGCAAGTCTCTCTTGATTTGTAGAATGTGTTCCTTGACTATAACTTTGGATCTGGGCTCTTCAGTATTCTTGGGCCTTCCATGTTTACACTGTACTGACTGTCATTTTCCAGAACTGCAAGAGTCATAGGTGCTGTTTGCAAAAAATAAAACAAAAAACAAACAATCCACCTTCAGACTTTGCTCAGTTTCCACTGCTGCCTCAGTTTTCTTAGGTTTTCTCCATACAGTGTATTTTGGTGGCACTGTATAAAGTTCAGAAAAATTCCCAAGGAATCCCTACCCTCAGACATGTGACCTTTGTCTTTGGATTCTTTTTCCATAAATCTATAGAAAGGAAAAAGTCTTCTGGAACTTGGAATCTGACAAAAGTATGTTTCAAATGAAAGTTCTTCCTCCCTGATTTCTTTGGTATAAATAGCTATGTAACTGTTAACTCTTTTCTGGGTACAGCACTGCTATTTTGTTACACAGAGCTATGCTTTGCAGGAATATTTTAATTTTAATCTAGTTTTTTTATATTAAAAAAACTAAACAAAAACAAAAAATCCTTTATAGTGTATATAGTTACTCTTTATACATGGAAAATCCTGCTTTTCCTTCAGTTAAGGTCTGTATAAACTCCTTTTCAATTAAACCTTCCTATTTTCTTCTAGATTATAATTTGCCCTACCCCTAATTTCCTCCCCTCCTGAGGAGGGCACATCTGTATGAGAAGGCCCTACAAGTATGTGTGTGCAAAAACTGACTCTGGCAGAGTATGGATGAGGCTTTTGAATTGGAACTAGAGCCAGTATTAAAAAGGAATTTGTGACACCCTCCCCCATCGGCAGCTTTACTTAGGCCTGGTCTATACTACGCGTTTAAACCAAATTTATCAGCGTTAAATTGAATTAACCCTGCACCCATCCACACAATGAAGCCCTTTATATCGATATAAAAGGCTCTTTAAACTGATTTCTGTACTCCTCCCCGACAAGGGGAGTAGCGCTGAAATCGGTATTGCCATGTCGGATTAGGGTTAGTAGGATTAGTTTGGCCCCATTACGACAGTATTGGCGCTACTGGGCAGTTATCCCACGTGCCACCTTGTGACTGCTCTGGGAAAGCAATCTGAACTCCGATGCACTGGCCAGGTAGACAGGAACGCCCTGCCGAACTTTTGAATTTCATTCGTTTGCCAAGGCGTGGAGCTCTGATCAGCACGGGTGGCCATGCAGTCCCAAATCCAAAAAGAGCTCCAGCATGGCCGTACGGGAGATGCTGGATTCTGATCGCTGTACGGGGAGACCAATCTGTTACAACTATTCCAGAGCTCCGTTCCAGAAGACGAAATGCCAGAAGCATTTGAAAAATTCCAGGCTTGATACAGAATCACAGCACAGTGTGGTTGACAGCATTCACAGAAGCCAAAGATCAAATGGACGGTCATGGAGAAGGGAGGGCGGTACTGAGGACTCCTGCTATCCCACAGTCCCCGCAGTCTCCGAAAAGCAATGATCTGGTGAGCTCCCAATGCCTGACAGGGCAAAACGATTTTCCCGGGTTGTATTCAGGGTATATGTCGTCAATTTAACACCCTTCCTCACCCCTCGAAAGAAAGGGAAAAAAATTTGTTTCTTGCCTTTTTTTCAATGTCAACTCTGTGCTTACTGCATGGTGCTGTGTAGACGGGGTGCTGCAGCGCTGAACACCAGCACCCCTTCCCAGTTGGCCGATGGTGCAATATGACTGATATCCGTCTATCATCAGCCCAAAGTGCTCCTGGATGGCCTCAGTGAGGTTGGCTGAGGGGCCTGGTAACAGATGAATTGACTCTGGGTCTTTCCCGACAGATGGTACAAACGGTTGGTAACCGTCCCTCTCATAGCAACTGGAGGACTGAGCTCCTCAGCCCCCTCTTTCATGTCTAAAGAAAAGATTCTGTACTACCTTGGGACTATCGTATCAGTGGAGGCGCGCTCCTTCTTCCCCCCCCCACCCGTTTAATGATCCTGCCTGTCTATCTGCAGCTGGAGCTTCCTACTCCTCATTTTATCTCACTAAAAGTCAGTGTTTCTTATTGCCTGCATCTTTATTACTTCAATCCACAAGGGAAACACTGCCGGGTAGCCAGAAGGGTTGGGGGAGGAGGAAGCCTGGGTTGGGGTTGTGCAGGGGCGACTCCCTAGAATGGCATGCAAGCTCATTCATTTCTGCGGGATCTCGGGGGGCTCTGACGGAGCGCTGTGCTATTCTGGTTCTCTGTTACATGCACTCCATATTCTAGGCAGGACTCTATTTTTAGACAAACATAAAGAAGGGACATGGACCCGGGGGCAGTCAATTCCATCTTTTTCCACGTTCCCCCAGATGACTCAGCGATGCCAGCCCGGACACCCGACAGACAGCAGATGCGTACAAAACGATGATAACCTCATCACCATTTCATGTTGCAAACAGTGCAAAATGACTGATAACCTCTTCATGCAATTACCTGGCAGATGGCTGCATAGGATGGTAACTGTCTCTGCTACCTTTGCAAAGCACAGATGCATGCTGCTGTGCTGCACTTGCAGTACCGGTTCTGTCAGCGCATCCAGTACACTACAGTGACAGTGACAAGGCAAACGGGCTCCATGGTTGCCGTGCTTATGGCCTCTGCCAGGGCAATCCAAGGAAAAATAACGGGAGCAAAATGATTGTCTGCCTTGCTTTACCGGGAGGAGGTGAGTTGACGACCATGTTACCCAGAATTCACTCCACACACTTGTTTTTGCATTGGATCTCAACCCAGATTCAGTGGGAGGGGAGACTGCGGCGAAACTATGGGATACATACGGATCGCTCCCACAGTGCAACGCTCCGGAAATCGACGCTAAGCCTGAGTAACATTGGACGCACAATTGCGAATTAATGTACTAGTTGTAGCCGCTGCACTCACTTTATAATCTGTTTTCCAAACAGGTTAATGTAAACTCGCGATATCTCTAGTGTAGACGTAACCTTTCGACTGTTTTGAACTCTCTGTGTCCAGTCAGTAATGATATCCAGGCTGACTAGGCAGCTGCGCTAAACAGATTTCTTTATTGGTGCTCCTATTATTCAAACTTTACTATCTCTTAATAGAGGATTCCTGCAATTGTATTTCCATTGTCATTATCTATTCTCCCCGCATAGATCAAGATCTGAGCCCTATTCCTGTCCTCACAGAGGTATTTCCCCTTCCAAATCAGTGTAATTCATCAAATCAACTACACACAGATGTCTACGCTGTTAATGGGAGTGTTATACTCATTTTCCTATCACGTAACAATTTCCTTTTCTCTGTTGCTTAGTGTAGAAAGGAGCACAGGGAAGTGGCCTGTGACAACAACAAGCAAAGCGTTTTCTTCCTTTATTGTTAACTGTTTGTGGAAACTAGACTTTGAACATGGTTAAAAAAAGACTAAATTTTCTAACAATAGGAACTCAGTTGTGGATTCCTCCCTCCCCCTTTTCTTGTCTTTCAAACTTTTTGGGCAAAAAAACAAAACAAAAAGAAAAACAAACACAAATTGTTAAGAGCTGAAGCCCAGCCCATGGGTACCACTAGGACCTGAAAAATTTGCACTTGACTTTTTTTTGCTACATGCTTACGTGTGTGTGCTGTGTGTGTTGTGGTGTTTTCAGTTGGACCTCATACTTGCCAGGTACTTGAAGTCAGGTAGTTTAACCTGTGGCACAAAAATATGAAAAAAACACTGGTTCGATGGGGACGTGAGCAAAGCCCACAGGTAATGGGACATGAACGACCTGGGAGATGGGTCGAAACAAGAGGGGAGCGTGGGCTATCATGGCAGAGAGAAAGGAGGTTCAGGGCAAAACTGGGAGGGCAGATCAACCCAGTTATCTTCCATGCTTATATACACATGCTGGAAGTTATGGGGTAAATAAGCAGGAAGACTGGAAG
This sequence comes from Chelonoidis abingdonii, assembly GCF_003597395.2. NCBI lineage: Eukaryota > Metazoa > Chordata > Testudines > Testudinidae > Chelonoidis > Chelonoidis abingdonii. The sequence goes on from NC_133770.1 coordinate 70,875,058, forward strand.
TGCTCACAAATAAATACACTATGACATTGTTGCATTAACTGAAACTTGGTGGGATCAATACACATGACTGTGTCTGGTGTGGATGGTATAGTTTGCTGCGGAGGATAGACGGGCGAAAAGGAGGAGATGTTGCCTTCTATATTTAAAATTACCACTTGGACTGAGTGGAATGGATAGGGAGACGGAAGTGTTGAGAGTCTGAGTTAGGATAAAAGGGGTAAAAAACAGGGTGATGTCTGCTAGGAGTCTATAACAGGCCACCTTAAGTGGAAGAGGTGGATGATGGCTTTTTTAACACAAATCATCCAAAGCCCAAGTTTGGTGGTGAAAGGGGGATTTCAACTTCCAGATATATGTTGGGAAAACACTGCGGGCCAGATATCAATAAGTTCTGTGATGCATTGCAGACACTTTTATTGTTTCAGAGGTTGAAGCTCTAGTCGGGGAAGCTGTTTTAGACTGATTTAACCATGGAAGAGAACTCGTTGAGAATTTGAAAGTCAGAAGGAGCTTGGGTGCAAGTGATCAATAAATCATAAGAGTTTGCATATTCTAAGGAAGGGTAGGAGGGAGTAAGGCCAATAGAGGAAATGATTTCGGAAGGCGGATTTTGGTAAGCACAGAGAGCTGATAGGTAGGTCCATGATCAAGGGTAACGGGAGAAACAACTGAGAAGAGTTGCAGTTTTTCAAAGGGCCACTATTAAGGGCCCAAAAGCAAGCTATTCGGATGGGTAGAAAGATAGAAATGTGGCAAAGACACCTTGCACTTCACACGAGATCTTGTACCTACGAATAAAGATCATATAAAAAATGGAAACTCGAGTCAGATTACAAGGATGACTATCGCAAATACCGGAATGAGGGGCAAGATAGAAGGCAAAGGCCAATGAGCTCAACTAGCTATGGAATAGGAAACAAAGAGACTTTTATCAATAATTGAGCAAGAGGAAGATCAAGGACAGGTAGGCCACTGCTCATGAGGGGAGAGAAAGTAACAGGAACTTGGAATGGCGAGCAGATGCTTAATGACTTCTTTGTTTTCGGTCTTCACTGAAGTCTGAGCGGATGTCTCCTAAGTGAAATTGCTTATGGGCAGGGGGTAGGTTTCAAGATAAAATAAAAAAGGCAAGTTCAAAATCCCTTAGAAAGTAGATGCGCAGTCCCAGGGCCTGATGCAATGCTGATACCTCAAGGAGTTAATAGAGGAGGTATCTTGCCTCTTCTCATTATCTTTGGAAAGTCCATGGGAGACGGGAGAGCTTCCAGAAGGACTTGGAAAAGGCAAAAATAGTGGACCCATCTATAAAGGAAACTAAAACACCGGAATACAGAGCCAGTTAGTATTAACTTCCGTGCAGGGACGATATGGAGCAATAATTAAGAAATCATCTGCAACCTTGGAAGGTCCGGTAGGTACAGGAATAGGCCGCATGGCCGGGGTATTGTAATACAAAACGGTGTCAACATATCAATCTGATAGCTTTCTTTGATAGCGTAATCATGAGCTCTCGAGGTGTGTGGAGTAAGAGATGGACCTCGGGTGGCGTGTGGCATATACCTGGACTTTAGTAAGGCATTTGATCACAGGTATCGAATGTTTCTTATCGAATAGACTCAGCAGTGCAATCCTTAGGTGGACCAGCTACTATGGTGGGTGCATAAAAAACCTTGGGCTGGGATAACCGATAGCTCGCGTGAGTTGATTACTCGTGCTCTCAATCCTGTGTGAAAGGCAACCCGCACTTTATACAACTGGCGGTTCGCAAGGGGTCTGTTTTAGGCGGCTCTGTCATTCGTAGGTTTCATCAACGACTTTAGATATTGCTTTCGAAGTACACTTATTAAGTTTCGGACGTACCAACTGGAGATTGAAACTGTTTGAGATAGGGTCAAATTCAAACATGATTGGGACAAATTGGAAGGTCTGAAGTCCCGGATGAAGTTCACATAAAAGACAAATGCAATGTGCTCCATTAGGAAGGAACACTTTTCACTACGAATGGGATAAGAGACTGTCTCAGAGGAGTATGGCGAAGAGATTAGGTCATTAGTGGACACAGCTAATATGCCGTCAACGTTGTGTACTGTTGCAAAAGGGCAACGGTGACTTCTGTGGAATGCCACTCGGACTGTGCTTAGATACAGACCATCGGAAAGAAGTCTTCTTACCGCTCTCCCTTGCGGCTGGTTAGGCCTCAAGCGTTGATGTCCAGTTCTTGTGGCGCTCGCGCATTTCAAGCAGATCGCTGGGAGAATGAATGAGGGATCATGGTGCCAGCCAAGACCGATAAGGTCTTGAGCCCATGAACCTATGAAGAGGCTGACAAGAATTGGGTCTTATTTAGCGTTTGAAAAGAGCAAGCATGAGAGGGGCACGATGATAGCAGTTTTCAGGTATTCAGGGCCTGTCAGGAGGAGGAGGAGAAACTTGTTCCTTGCCTCTACATGATCTTGAAAGAGCAATGGGTCCTTAAACTCGCAGCACGGAGATTTAGAGTTGGACATTATGAAAAAGTTCCATTCTGTCAGGGTCGTTAAACTGAATAACTTGCTCGGAGGGATGCGTAGTAGTGTGGGCATCTCATCTCTGAGAGATATTTAGAGTGGTTAAATTAATGTTATCGGATTGTTGAGTCAGGGTCTTTGGTCCTGCCATGAGGGCTAGGGGCCTGCGACTTTTGATACACCTCTCGAGGTCTTCAGTTCCGTAGCTCTATGAATTCTTATGAATCTTATTGAAAACCCTTACCATCCTACCTTCAAGCCCTATTTGGGAGGAATTTAGTTAGACAGGTTTTTGGGGGTCCTCTGTGTAGGATGAATTTCACCAGATGCAAATAAAAAAGGCTTGTGTTCACTGCTTTCAGAGAGATAGTTCGCGTGGCATTGGCCACCAGCTGGTTTCTTCTTTTTGTTGAGTTGGAGAAGCTAAGGTAGCCATTTGTGCCATGGTCTGTACACAGGGACGTCAGACAGCCTTCTGACCCCAAGGAGTATCAATGTTTAGTCCGATAGAGCAGCAAACAGGGATACAGGATAAGANAGTAGCCCAGGAGGGGTGTGGGAGGAGGGAAGCAACGGGTGGGGTTGTTGCAGGGGCACCCCCTAGAATGGCATGCAGCTCATCATTTCTGCAGGATATCTGGGGCTCTGACTCGGAGCAGCTATGCTCTCTGGGTCTCTAGTACACTTGCCCCGTATTCTAGGCAGGGCTGACTCTATTTTTAGACAAAACATAAAGAAGGGAATGACCTGGGGAGTCATTCCCATTTTTGTCCATGCGCCCCCGTCCGACCTCAGCAAGGCTAGCCAGGAGCACCCATTACTGCAGCAGATGGTACAAAAGGATTGATAACTGTCATCGCCAATTTCCAATTGCAGTCGGTACAAAAGGATTGATAACCTTCATCGCCAATTTCCAATTGCAGACGGTGATATAGGGCTGGTAACCATCTCTGCTACCTTGCAAAAGCAAATGAATGCTGCTGTGTAGCACTGCAGTACCGCCTCTGTCGTCAGCATCCAGTACACATACGGTGACAGTGACAAAAGGCTAAATGGGCTCCATAGTTGCCGTGCTATGGCATCTGCCAGGGCAATTCAGGGAAAAAGGGCGCGAAATGATTGTCTGCCATTGCTTTCACGGAGGAAGGATTGAGTGACAACATTTACCCAGAATCACCCGCGACACTGTTTTGGCCCCATCATGCATTTGGATCTCAACCCAGAATTCCAAAAGGCGGGGGAGACTGCGGGAACTATGGGATAGCTATGGGATAGCTACCCACAGTGCAATGCTCCGGAAATGGACGCTAGCCTCAGACCATGGATGCACACAGCTGAATTAATGTGCTTAGTGTAGCCGTATGCACTCGATTTTATACAATCTGTTTTAAAAAAACAGTTTCTGTAAAATCGGAATAATTCCGTAGTGTAGACATATCCATAGACACACTAATGAGCAACAGACTTAAGTTTCAAAGGGTAATAAAAGCTTCTAGAATAAGCAAGCTGTATATGTCCCTTAGGGCTAACCCAGGGTAAACAGTGGGGATCTCTTGCTGATGCCTAGAAAACCTTGTCCTCGAGACTCCAAGCAGCACAGAGAAACAGTTCCTCCTTTTTAGTGTTTTCTTATTCTTTCCCCCACCTTCTGCTTCAAGTTGTAAACTTAGCTGATGGGAGGAATTCACTTGCAGGTCTCCTCTTCCTGGGGGCAGGGGAAAGAGGGAGCAATCTGCAAACGCTTTTGCCCTCTGATGTTCCACACTAGTTTGTCTGGTGTTGATGAGCCTTGTCTGCTGGGCAGGACCTAACACCTTCTGTTGGAAGTCAGTGTTTCACTCTGTTCATGTCCCTTTCCTGTCTGGTGATTTACAAAGGTTTACATGCTTTACTATATTAGACACCTAAATATTGACTTAGAAGATGGGATACAGATATTATACGTGAGATTAATGCAGGCAGCAACTTACAAACAGGTCATAAAGTCAAACACTAAATACCATCTTATAATTCTAATACCTATTTTAACAATATTAACACTCATGTCAGCCAGATGGGTGCCAGCTATGGATTGTCAGTGTTCAGCCAAGATCTAGGGGCCTTGGCTTAAACTGGCACTTGGTTTGCCAGCATCACAGGTACCTATGTATATCTATGTATATACAGGTTTGTGTATGTGTAACCCACACACCTTCTGGGTGTGGTGCTCTGGTCCCATCTATTGGCATTGAGACCACTTAAGAGAGAGATAAAATGACTCTGCTGTACAGCCAGGTAGTGGGCTTTTTGCTCCTGCGGTAGAGGCTCATGCACTAAGCTCCAAAGGTCCCTGGTTTGATTCTGTCCACCAGTGATCAGGGGCTATCAGCATTACATATGCTCACATACTTATAGACCAGGAGTCGGCAACCTTTCAGCAGTGGTGTGCCGAGTCTTCATTTATTCACTCTCATTTAAGGGTTCGCGTGCTGGTAATACATTTTAACATTTTTAGAAGGTCTCTTTCTATAAAGAAGAGAGATCTGCCTGATTGACATCTGATGCACTCAGGAGCGTAGTGGTGTGTTGTGAGGGGGGTATCTGTGGTGGTGTACTGTCCGAAATGTGGGCACTTCGGAGGATGTGAAGGGGAATGTCCCATAAAAAGCAACTGGCATAAGCGCACCCCAAAGCATGTAAAAGATGAAGTAATCCCTCTCTTCGGCTCACATTAACTTGTGTCACCCCGCGCTAGTTGTGCAGGGGCCCAAGCATTGTAGGAAATATTACAACAATGACATCTTCTTTAGGAAACTAGATCCTTGGCCCTTTTTGCACCACCGCAATGGCACAAAACATGATTGAATCTTCATGAGGGACACAGCTGAAGACTCCACAAAAAGGGAATTCCCATTTGTGCAGGACTGGAATCAAGGTTTGCATTTATGGGCCTTATCTTGCACATTTATTTTACAGAACCCACCAATTTTTACACCAAAATCTCCAACTTAAATTAAACTCTTGGTGCAGTTATGACTTTTACCTGTACATATAGTCCTTGACAACACAACAGAAAAAGTCTCACCCCTGCCTAAATGGATGTGGGATAGATGTGGAGACTTTATCAGCTAAATTCTTGAGCTCATTGGA
>NC_133770.1:70880793-70887687 GCF_003597395.2 Chelonoidis abingdonii
AACCTTCCTGCCCCCAATCCTTAAGTTCCACTCGGTTTAAACCAAATCAACCTTGGTTCAGCCAGCACGAGAGTACCCACACACAACCCACTCCCACCAGGCCTCCCTGCCTCTCCCTACATGCGGACTGAAGGATACGTCATCTACCAAGTCACACATCCCATCTCTACTCCCCTCTGCCTGACTGAAGCATGACCCCTTTTACAGTACCACAGGCGCTTATAAGTCAGTGGCAACGAGTAGCCATAAGTGGCCGGCACTAACTCCAGCAGTTAAAATAGAGTCAGTGGTCTCCTGTCCCGGTCAGTAAAAGGGGATACAAAAAACGAGTTAAACCAGGATCTCGCTATACTATACTCATGGCGGTACATCACAAAGTTTACCATTGTGCGACACCAACAGTAAATTGATTTGACCCTGTAACGACAGCGCAAAAGCCTGTTTAAACATGTACAACAGTTAGCTACACAATTTAAAACATGACCTCTTTCCTAGTCCAAAGACTCTAGTTATATATTAAAAAATACAAATTGAACTGATTCTATAGGAAAGAGCACGGGTTAGGAAGGCATATCCTAACAACCGGAGTTATTTATGTTTAAATTCCTGGCAGCAACTTTCCTTTGGACAGGCAACTTGTTTAATTTCATCAAGGTCATTTGCTACCAATCTGCTAGAGAAACGGTCTATATAGCACATAAGAATAATCAGTAGGTAAAATAGGACAAATATATCCATTCGCTTCCAATGGAGTTTAACTAAGCATGGATCTAATTGACCAAGACAGGGCTTAAAAAAATGAGCATTTAATGACACACACAGTCAAGTTGCTCGCCCAGAAATATTTGTACACACATCAAATTCCAAAATAGCTTTTTAATGATTTCTAATATAATTGTTGTTTCTTAAAAACTCTAGTAACTCTTACCTGTGCATTGTACATTGGGATTCCATAGACTAAGGCACCGGCCTCTTAGGGGGATTCATTTATTTCCCACGTGCAAAAAAAAGAGCCTCATAAATGGTAAGGCTGAACAAGCAGTGGCTACAGCCTTTTTAAAATAGCCTGTAAAAACCTGCGCTAAAAAAACAGAAAGTACGACAAGGAAACACCACCCTTCTTCTCAGGCAGTTTCAATTGAAAGCTACTGCAGGCTTAGTGGTCATAAATAGGCTTAAGCATGGCAAATCACGCACAAACACTAAATGCAAGCAAATTTAAACACCAATTGCCGATAAAACCGTCCATTTGACGATCCCTCTCCACCATGAGAACCTTTAATAGTAAACATATTATGCAAATCCCCAATGCTGGCGGGGGGGGGGGGGAGGGAATCATGAGTTAGCCCCTCAAAAAACATGAGTTATGTAATGAATAAGTGTTGAGTTCTTTTATTGGCCTTCTAGTTTCTGAGCCTTTACAGTTTTCTTTTTCATACTTTTCTTCACCACCATGATGGTTAGGAACTTTCTACTGCTTTTAAATGAGAGCTGAGATTCTCATGGATTCACATGCCTCCAGAAGCTGAGAATATAAGAGAAATGGATCTGGGAGAAATTTCTGGCTGAATAGTTTATTCATTGAAAGAGCCATTTCAGTCAACCTGAAAGTATTCATGAATTGGATCCCATTAGTTTTGGTTGGGAAGGAGTTTTGCAGGGCCAGTTTCAAAAATACTGTGCTTATTGGTTACAGCGGATGTAAGAAACTCATGTTTGAATCCCCATTCTGGAGCAAGGACTTAAACTCAAATTGTCTGTTTACTAGGTAGGGGGCCTAACCAGAAGGCTATAGGCTAGTCTTCTCTCAGGTGCTTCTGCTGAAGCTCTTCCATGTTGTGTGTGGAGTGGGGGGAGAAAGAGAGAACATAACTCTGTAGCATGCTGATTAAGTTCCTCACCTGGCGGGTAGGAGATGTGAATTGACATCTTCTCTCTGCCTGATTCAAAGGAGTGATTTTAATCCACATCTCTTGCCCCCTAGATGAAAGCCTCAGTCACCAGCCTAACAAATTGTTCTCATTCTCCTTGGCCAAATGAATATTTACATAGTTATAAAAAGTGGAACAGCTTCAGCAGCAGAGATGCAGGCTCAGAGCAGCAGTGCCAATAGCCTGGGGGTTAGATCACTCACTTGGGAGAGGGGACACCTGGGTTCTAAGCTCCTCCTCCAATGAATAGTTAAGTAATTATGAAAAGAAGTAGCACAACTTCAGTAAAAGCTATTGAGAGCAACCCACCTCAAAGGCACAAGATCTGAGCTCAAGTCTCTGCTCCAAAGTGGGGTTCCCTACATCCCAGGCAAGTGCTCTAACCACTGGGTTGAAGGCTGCAAGAAGATGGATGGATACACATGGTTTTCTGGAATGGACTAGGCTTTTCCAATTTGCTCAAAAAATTCCAAACATTTTCAGAAAAAAAGCTCTTTTTTTCCTGATTTTTCAGTTTTCTGGCCAAACTGAATGACCAACTATTTGCCCAGCTGTAAAAAAAAAAAAAAAAAAAAAAAAAAAAAAATAGTGAGACTCATGACAAAAATCATGAAAGTTGTTTCTTCTTCTTAGCCTATGAGCAACGTGCCTCAGGTGGCAATATGACCAGGATTCATCACCACATTTGGTCTACTGGTCAGATCATTAGCTTCCCTAGTCTGAGTCAAGTACTAACAGGGAGTGCAATGTGAACTAAGATCCATGCCCCTCTGTCCCTCCCCCGCACCCCAAGAGTTGTTAACTCAAAGAAGGATCAAACAGAACAGTAAAGCAGTGAGGCAGAGCTCCTTGGAAGTACAGGGATTGAAAAAACAAATTGATTTCAAATGGAAGCTATAAAAAAATGTTTGTGCTAAAATAGTTTCCTTTAAACTAGTTATCAGAGTACAAAGCATTGGCATTCAAAGAAAATAGTATAGCTAAGGAAAGGCTACAGAAAACTAAAGTATAACTTGTTTCATATTTTGGGTATAAAAATAGTATACTGTCAACTTTATTATATGTTTAAAAACTAGTAATTATTAAGGGCCAGATGTTGCCACTCTTATGTTGAGTAACATTTTACTCCAATGAATAGTATCACTGGTTTTAATGGGACTGCACAAGGAGTAAGGTACTACTCAACTTGATTAATGGTAGTAGAATCTAGCTCTTAACAATTTTCAAGTTACTAAATGCAGACATATTACTTGTGTTAGGATTAGAAACATACCTAGCAAAGAAATTAGTGAAAAAGATGTTTGCTATAAATAACACTATCATGGCAAGAGGGAGAAGGAGAGAGCATACAAATAGAGAGAACACTGGGGCAATTATCAGAAATGTTCCAAGATCAAAGATGCTTGCTAGGAAAAGACCATATTCTGATGGACAAAGCAGTAATCCTGATGATTAAGGCTATGTTTCAGTCAAGGGTATTTTTAGTAAAAGTCATGGATAGGTCACATGCAGTTAAAAAATATTCACGGCCTGTGGCCTGTCCATGACTTTACCCCTCACTAAATCTTGGGTGCTCTGGGGGGTGGTGGCAAGTGGCCCAGGACCCCACTGCTGCTGGGAGTTGGGGGACAAGCCAGGACCACCCCTGCAGCTGGGGGAGTGAGGGGGTGGCAGCCCAGGACCCCCACTGCTGCTGGGCAGGGGTCCACAGCAGCCGGTGTGTCTGGCCCAGGGACTGTCCAAGCTGCTAAGGCAACCTCCGGGCCATCTGGCACCGCATTTCAAGAAGATGTGGAGAAATTGGAGAGGGTCCAGAGAAGAGCAACAAGAATGATTAAAGTCTTGAGAACATGACCTATGAAGGAAGGCTGAAAGAATTGGGTTTATTTAGTTTGGAAAAGAGAAGACTGAGAGGGGACATGATAGCAGTTTTCAGGTATCTAAAAGGGTGTCAGAGAAGGAGGGAGAAAACTTGTTCACCTTAGCCTCTAATGATAGAACAAGAAGCAATGGGCTTAAACTGCAGCAAGGGAGATTTAGGTTGACATTAGGAAAAAGTCTCTAACTGTCAGGGTAGTTAAACATGGAATAATTGCCTCGGGAGAGGGTCCTAACTTCAGAGTAGAACACTGAATAAATTGCCTCGGAGGGTGTGGAATCTCATCTCTGGAGATATTTAAGAGTAGGTTAAATAATGTCTATCAGGGATGGTCTAGACAGTATTGTCCTGCCATGAGCACAGGGGACTGGACTCGATGACCCTCGAGGTCCCTTCCAGTCCTAGACTCTATGAATCTGTGAATCTATGAAAAAGGAGCCTCTCATTTTGAAAATTCCGCCCAGTGTCTTTATGAAACTAAAAGCATAACAACAGAATTGTACTGAATCAGACAATCATTCTATCTAGGATATTGTTATGTGTCCAGCACCACGGTATATAGGTACCAGTCAAATTAATGGTTCTGGGAACTGCTAGTTGGTATGATGAATAAGAACAGTGGGCTATTTTACAGTATGGAAACACTGTGAAGTAAATCCTGTCAGAGAAGTCAGTACAGTAACAGCGTAAAATCCTGGCAAGAGGCTTGCATTCTAACCCTTTGAATTAACGTCAGGGGGACAGTGTAACCATTTCATTAGGACCTGAAAATGTGAAGAACTTTGTGTTAGTTTTCCCTTTGTACACTGATCTTGCTAATAACAATGCATAAAAAAACAATAAAAATTACATACAAAATCTCTCTCAATAGAACATGTCTGGACTGACCAAGAATTAAGATAGGACACTCCACTCAGCTGCTGAAGTTACGCCTCCTCGTTACAGCATTTACAAAATTAAACACTCATTTTGCCCTGATACCATTGAACTACCCTGCAGAGTGATGAGCAGATAACTAATTGTTCAAACTTTTAGCTTAATTTCTGTTTTGTTGGTCTAAGTCAGACTCTTCAAACTCTTCCTCTTCCCAGAGATTTCCTGGCCTCCTTGGAGCCCTGCCAAATTTTCATAGCCACGTTCATTTTCTATCTCTTTATAGCTTTTCACTTTTCAGGTCTTGTGTCCATGTCAACTTCTTGCCAAAGTTCCAGTCCTGCTTGGGACAAGGATCACTGATAACACAGCCTCTCTCCTTCATTGCATCGTAACCTTATGCTTATGCTAGTCTGGAAATGAACTCCCACCCCCACATTACTTTACATAGTGAATTTAGAAGTTGCTTGCAGAATTAATTAAGCTATACATGCCTTCAACAATATTTAAAAGTTGCTAACATTTCAAGGGGGATGTATAATAATCTATGCAGCTTTCTTAGGCCAAAAAAAGATCTCATTTCTTTGAGTTTTTTACATGGTTTACGTCTTCAAAATTTGTTAGCATGTCGCACTAATATTATCTTTATAAAGAAGCACAAAGACGAATGCCCAAAGCTGTCATTGTGTAATCCAAGGACAGAATAGCAAGGTTGGAAACTAAACCAACACCTTGCTAAGACCACCCTGTCCATTTCCACATGTGGAGTTGCTGCTCTTGAGGCAGATAAGAGGGAATTGTTCCCTCTCTATGGCATTATTCCCTTTTCGTCTTCTTATTAATAAAACACGGGAGATACTCTTAACTTTCAGCACACGCACAGACTGAGTCACTCACACCTCTGGAAAAAAATTAGTTCATACTGGGCATGCTCACAGGCTTAGATAGAACACTCCTGTAGCATTTTACATCCTTTCATTTGCTGAACTAATTCAATGCTAGCACCAAGATACACTTTTCCAGTTGTATTTATGTCTGTGTTTGTTTAGGTTTGAGAATTGGGTCTTGTGGGAGCTAGTCATTTTTCACTGCTATTTTCATCTGTGCTGCGGAAGCCAGTTTCTATTGTTCATATTTCAAAGATCCAACGGTTAGCTATGGATCTTGGTTGTCATAACTAGCTTTCTTTAAAATGCTTTCAGATAGCTCTCTCAGCTATCTTACTATGTAGATATTTTGGCACAAGGTGAAGTGCCAACAGGTCTTCACAAATTCTGACTTTTCAGACCAGTGAACTGGAATCAGCTATCAAAGAATCAGAAACTCTGGTATCATTACTTGCAGAGTGTGATTTGATGTGGACACACCATGCTACACTTGTTTTTAGTTTAGAAATCTCCATGAATTAGAGTAACATTCAGTTAATAGTAATATGTTTCTTCTAGTCACACTCAAATAAGCCTCATTTAGCCTATTCTATAGCCTCTGGATTTTAGTGACCCTGCATGCTCTTTCATTAGTGCTCTCAGAAGCAATTTACATATACACAATGAATAGTAGATATCTGTTATCAAGTACTTACCCCAGCAAAGGACAGAACTCACTATGTGGATATTCCACAATGACCTCTGGGACAGATTTTTTTTCCCCAATGAACTCAGCTTGAAGCTGTGTTACCTGCTGCTAAGTCCCTTCCTTGTCTGCTACTGCACTTTCAAAAGCTGTGCTCCCAGGGAGCTTTATGGATGGTAAAGCAGGGTGAAAGGGCCAGTCTGCTATTCAGATGCCTCTGCATCCTAGCAATAGCCTCATCATTCAAGGCCTAGGCTTCCATCTGTTGCCTACCAGTGTAGGCCCAAAATGTGTCTACCAAGGAAGATGATACTTGGAAACTGAGGTCACCTCACAGTATCCCCACCCATGAGATCCTCATGGGAAGGGACAACCTAGCACTGAAGTGTTATTTATAGCTAATGTACCCCAAATACAATAATGTTGTTAGACATAAAGAACACTCAGGGTCAGGTTTTTATAAATCTAGGCACTCAGCTGCTGTCATTGAGAATAAGGGAGTCACCACTTAAAATCTGGTCACTTATTGAGATGCCTGAATTGAGCTGGACTTTTTTGAAAGCGGCCCCAGAGATCACTCTACTCCCACTGCGCTCAATAGGAGGTTTGTCAGTAACTCTGTGGGAGCAATGATGGGCC
>NC_133770.1:70889149-70894591 GCF_003597395.2 Chelonoidis abingdonii
GCACCGCATTTCAAGAAGATGTGGAGAAATTGGAGAGGGTCCAGAGAAGAGCAACAAGAATGATTAAAGTCTTGAGAACATGACCTATGAAGGAAGGCTGAAAGAATTGGGTTTATTTAGTTTGGAAAAGAGAAGACTGAGAGGGGACATGATAGCAGTTTTCAGGTATCTAAAAGGGTGTCAGAGAAGGAGGGAGAAAACTTGTTCACCTTAGCCTCTAATGATAGAACAAGAAGCAATGGCGCTTAAACTGCAGCAAGGGAGATTTAGGTTGACATTAGGAAAAAGTCTCTAACTGTCAGGGTAGTTAAACATGGAATAATTGCCTCGGGAGGGTGTGGAATCTCCATCTCTGGAGATATTTAAGAGTAGGTTAAATAAATGTCTATCAGGGATGGTCTAGACAGTATTTGGTCCTGCCATGAGCACAGGGGACTGGACTCGATGACCTCTCGAGGTCCCTTCCAGTCCTAGACTCTATGAATCTGTGAATCTATGAAAAAGGGAGCCTCTCATTTTGAAAATTCGCCCCAGTGTCTTTATTGTGAAACTAAAAGCATTACAACAGAATTGTACTGATATGCAGACTAACATTCTATCTAGGATATTTGTTATGTGTCCAGCACCACGGTATATAGGTACTCAGTCAAATTAATGGTTCTGGGGAACTGCTAGTTGGTATGATGAATAAGAACAGTGGGTGCTATTTTTACAGTATGAAACACTGTGAAGTAAATCCTGTCAGTAGAAGTCAGTACATTGTAACAGCGTAAAATCCTGGCAAGAGGCTTGCATTCTAACGCCTTTGAATTAACTGTCAATGGGGACAGTGTAACCATTTCATTAGGACCTGATAAAATGTGAAGAACTTTGTGTTTTAGTTTTTCCCTTTGTACACTGATCTTGCTAATAACAATGCATAAATAAAACATAATAAAAATTACATACAAAAATCTCTCTCAATAGAACATGTCTGGACTGACCAAGAATTAAGATAGGACACTCCACTCAGCCTGCTAAGTTACGCCTCCTCGTTACAGCATTTACAAAATTTAACACTCATTTTTGCCCTGATACCATTGAACTACCCTGGCAGAGTGATGAGCAGATAACTAATTTGTCAAACTTTTAGCTTAATTTCCTGTTTTTGTTGGTCTAAGTCAGACTCTTCAAACTCTTCCTCTTTCCCCAGAGATTTCCTGTGTCCTCCTTGGAGCCCTGCCAAATTTTTCATAGCCACTGTCATTTTCTATCTCTTTATAGTCTTTCACTTTTCAGGTCTTGTGTCTCAGTTGTCATACTTCTTGCCAAAGTTCCCAGTCCTTGCTTGGGACAGGATCACTGTATAACACAGCCCTCTCTCCCTTCATTGCATCTGTAACTCTTTTAGCTTATGCTAGTCTGGGAAATGAAACTCCCACCCCCACTATACTTTACATAGTGAATTTAGAAGTTGCTTGCAGAATTCTAATTAAGCTATACATGCCTTCAACAATATTTAAAAGTTGCTAACATTTCAAGGGGGATTGTATAAATCTTATGCCAGCTTTCTTAGGCCAAAAAAAGATCTCATTTCTTTGAGTTTTTTACATGGGTTTATCGTCTTCAAAATTTGTTAGCATGTCGCACTAATAATTATCTTTATAAAGAAGCACAAAGACGAATGCCCAAATGCTGTCATTGTGTATATCCAAGGACAGAATTAGCAAGGTTGGAAAACTAAACCAACATCCTTGCTAAGACCACCCTGTCCATTTCCACATGTGGAGTTGGCTTCTTTCTTGAGGGCAGATAAGAGGGAATTGTTCCCTCTCTATGGCATTATTCCTCCTTTTCTGCTTTCTTATTTAATAAAACACTTGGGAGATACTCTTAACTTTTCAGCACACTGCACAGACTGAGTCATCTCAACACCCTGGAAAAAAATTAGTTCATACTGGGCATGCTCACAGGCTTAGTAGAATCACTCCTGTAGCATTATTACATCCTTTCATTTGCTGAACTAATTCAATGCTAGCACCAAGATACACTTTTTCCAGTTGTATTTATGTCTGGTTTTGTTTAGGTTTGAGTAATTGAGGTCTTGTGGGAGCTAGTCATTTTTCATCTGCTTATTTTCATCTGTGCTGCGGAAGCCAGTTTCTATTGTTCTATTATATTTCAAAGATCCAACGGTTAGCTATGGATCTTTGTTGTCATAACTAGCTTTCTTTAAAATGTCTTTCAGATTAGCTCTCTCAGCTATCTTACTATGTAGATATTTTGGCAACAAGGTGAAGTGCCCAAACAGGTCTTCACAAATTTCTGACTTTTCAGACCAGTGAACTGGAATCAGCTATCAGAAATCAGAAACTCTGGTATTCCATTACTTGCAGAGTGTGATTTGATGTGGACAATCACCATGCTACCACTTGTTTTTTAGTTTAGAAATCTCCATGAATTTAGAGTAACATTCAGTTAATAGTAAATATGTTTCTTCTAGTCACACTCAAATAAGCCCTCATTTAGCCTATTCTATAGCCTCTCTGGGATTTTATGACCCTGCATCAGCTCTTTCATTAGTGCTTCTCAGAAGCAATTACATATATCACAATGAATTAGTAGATATCTGTTATCCAAGTACTTACCCCAGGCAAGGACAGAACTCACTATGTGGATATTCCACAATGACCTCTGGGACAGATTTTTTTTCCCCAATGAACTTTCAGCTTGAAGCTGTGTTACCTGCTGCTAAGTCCCTTCCTTGTCTGCTACTGCACTTTCAAAAGCTGTGCTCCCAGGGAGCTTTATGGATGGTAAAGCAGGGTGAAAGGGCCAGTCTGCTATTCAGATGCCTCTGCATTCCTAGCAATAGCCTCATCATTCAGGATGCCTAGGCTTCCATCTTTGTTCCCTACCAGTGTAGGCCCCAAAATGTGTCCTACCCAAGGAGATGATTACTTGGAAACTGAGGTCACCCTCACAGTATCCCCACCCATGAGATTCCTCTATGGGAAGGGACAACCTAGCACTGAAGTGTTATTTATAGCTAATGTACCTTCCAAATACATATATGTTGTTAGACCATAAATCAGAACACTCAGGGTCAGGTTTTTATAAATTCTAGGCACTCAGCTGCTGTCATTGAGAATAATGGGAGTCAACCACTTAAAAATCTGGTCACTTTATTGAGATGCCTGAATTGGAGCTGGACTTTTTTGAAAGCCTGGCCCCCAGAGATCACTCCTACTCCCACTGCGTTCAATAGGAGGTTTGTCATTAACTTCTGTGGGAGCATGATTGGGCCCACACTGCATATACAGTATTTAAACATCTCAATAGCAAAAAACAAACAGTTTTATAAGTTGGCTATTCCAATCATAATTTTTCAGCCACATAAATTCAGGACAAAGTGATTCTGCTCTATTGTGCTATAAGTAGATAAGTCATTCTTCTTTACTAAATTAAAGAGAAATATATGGTTCCACCCTAACAGAAGAGAAAAGATGATTTAGGGCCTGATCCAAATGCGACTAAATTCAGTGGATGTCTTCCCATTCATTTCAATAGACTTTGGATCTAATCCCTAATGCACAAAATAGATGTTATGTCTGCCATTCCTCCAGTGAAAATTTTTTATATGTTTTGGAAAGAATGGAGTGATGAGTTTTATGGTGAGCTTCGATCTGCACTTAAGTATTGTTTACCATTATCCCAGAACTAGGTCATCTCTGTGTGGAAAATTACCTACTGTGCAATGAAACTGTGCATGAGTGATAGGCAGCGCCGGCTTTAGGAAGTGCGGGGCCCAATTCGAACAGTTTTGATGGGAGCCTGGCAGGGATGACTAAAAAACACATGTAAAAAAAACACATGGGGCTTGTACTCACCAGGCGATGCTCCGAGTCTTCGGTGGCACTTCAACGGCAGGTCCTTCACTCGCTCCAGGTCTTTGGCGGCGCTGAAGGACTCACCACCGAAGTGCCGCTGAAGACCCAGAGCAAGCAAAGGACCCGCCACTGAAGTGCCACTGAAAACCCGGAGCGCTGCCAGGTGAGTAAAAATTAAAAAGGTGCCTCTAACCAGGGAAGGGATTCTCACTGGGGGCGGGGCCCTCTTAGGTGCGGGACCCAATTCGGGAGAATTGGTGGAATAGGCATAAAACCAGCCCTGGTGATAGGAGATGGGGTGGGAGGATGAGTGTTATATTTTTGTTTTCAGATTAGCATTATAGGCATTTCAGATGCCTTAGACACTCTCCTAAGGTATTTAAGGAAATATCATTTGAATACCCTTATTTTTTCAGGGTACTGAAGGAGAAAATATTGATAAGTGAATATGCTGGAAGTTACATACTATTTGTACAGAGCTAATAAAAAATAAAAACATTGTGGTCATGGTAGAATTTCAGAAGAGGTAATGGTAGCAATGACTTCATTACAAATTAGTTCATGTTTGGAAAATTTTCTATTATCTAAAATAGCTATTGGTTTGTTGTACCATTATGAGTAGGTTTAGAGGAAATTAAACTAACTGTGTATATAATCTTGTATCAATTCCTAACTCTCTTGACCTAGATTAATATAAAAAGAACTTAATATTTAGTTCTCAGCCAGTTGCGGCATTGGTCAGCTACAGACACCATCACGTCAAACAAAAGCCACCCTACCTATCCTCTCATTTGCTATTGTGCTATCAACTCCTGTCTCCAGTTGGCCCATGACAGCAGCCTCTATCACCCACTTGTTAAATTTGCGAACAAGCACTTTTGTGCTTTCTCCTAAACTGCCCCTCCGACTTGGGAAGTGCTCCCCTTAAATATCCACAAAATCACTTCACTATCCCCCTTCAGATACCCCCTCAAAACTCTCCTTTGCTGTGATGCCAACAAATAACTTGACAATAGTCATGCTGACTCCTGTATCCCCCTGTTTTCTCCTATCTTATACTTACATTGTATTCTCCTTGGGGCAGAGACTGTCTGTTCTGTCTTTGTACAGGACCTGGCACAATATGGTTAACCTTCAGCTTCCCAACCTAACAAAAATGATAACCAGCTGGTGGTCCAATGCATGACACTCTCTGAAGCAGTGACACAAGCCTTTTTTATTTGCATCTGGGTGAAATTCATCCCTACACAGAGGACCCTCCAAAAACCTGTCCTATTTAAATCCTCCAAATAGGGCTTAAGTAGGATGTTAATGGTTTTCATAGATTCATAGATTCATAGAGTCTAGGACTGGAAGGGACCTCGAGAGGTTATCAAGTCCAGTCCCCTGGCCTCATGGCAGGACCAAATACTGACTACACCATCCCTGATAGACATTTATATAACCTACTCTTAAATATCTCCAGAGATGGAGATTCCACACCCTCCCGAGGCAATTTATTCCAGTGTTTAACTACCCTGACAGTTAGGAACTTTTTCCTAATGTCAACCTAAATCTCCCTTGCTGCAGTTTA
>NC_133770.1:70894701-70994502 GCF_003597395.2 Chelonoidis abingdonii
GGGGAAGTGTTATAAAGCATGCACAAGCGACCAGGGGGCTGCTAACAGGGAGTTTCGCAAGGGAGTTTGGAAAGGGAGTAGGAAGGGAGTGGGGGTCCTTGTTGGTCCTATCCATGACCCGTTAGTCCTTGAAAACCTATAAACCAACTACATCCAAATCTTTCTCTTTAAAGCCGAGCAGAAGCAGAAGCGACAGGGAGCTGCAGACAGGGGAGTTTGAGAAGGGAGGCTTATGATGGCTAGGAAGACCCGCAACACCTGTGCAAGACTGCTCTGTTTACTCCACCTGCGCCCTGTAGCAGACAGAGCACCAGAGCATGGATGCTTCTACCCAGATCTGAGTGTGGTTTGGCAAAGACTGTAAGCTGCAATTTCTCACGTTACTGATATCCAGGCTGGCGGGGGGCATCCAATTGTGAAAGGTGCCTACTGGTGGAATCTTCAGGCAGCAGGTGGAGGCTACAGGAGGAGGTGCCTAGGGTGGAGGGCAATCCATATCAGCGAGCAATTCTGAGACAGTGTCCATGTGGGAGGACAGCTCACCCACTGGTTAAGGCTCAGCCAATTACCAGAGGCTTCTAGCTTTCAAATCTTCCTTTGTCGCTCAGCCTCCAACTGCCAGCTACAGCACACGGTCCTTCAAACAACCAAAACAAACAAACAGACTGACAAACACAAGCTAAGCACACAGCAAGTAACCCCCAAATACAAACAAACACACACACTGCAGACAGTCACTTACCCCACAGATGCAGTATTTGCTCCTCCTTCACCTGGAGAACTCCCTTGCGAAACTCCCTGTTAGCAGCCTAGATCCTCTGCTGTATAGGGGCAAATTTCACCCATCCAACCCTCCCTTGCCCCCCAAAACAAATCCACATTAATTTGAAACTGGACATCGTGGGTCATGATTTTCTGTCCATTTCATCACTGCAACCCCATTGCCTTCAATAGAGTTAATTTGGTGTAGCAGCGTCAGGGCCCAGCATGGTAGCCTGACTTAGGGGCTAGCAGCACGCATAGGCCAAGGATGCAGGGGAAGGAGCTAATTAGCAGAACCAGGCCTGTTTGGAATGCTAGGAGATAGGAGTCAAGTGACAACCCAAGTACCAAAACCAAGAGATAGGTGTCAACAGGCAGGCAGAATCTTGATCAGGCAAGAATACCAGAAGGCAGGAACCAGGAGGCAGTTCCAAGAGTCTGGGCAGGTCAGGATGCCAGAAACAGGTAAACACAAGGGACATGGTCCAGGGCAGGATAAGCTCAGCTGTTCAGATAACTTCCTGCTTTTTCTCCTGGCTTAAATAGGGGCTGCAGCCCAATCAGGAGCCACAGAGCTCTCCCAGTCAGAGTTTAGGGGAGGGGCTTGTGCCTCAGTTGCTCTTCATGGGCTCTGGTCCAGGCTGCTGTCTGGGAGTTGCTGCGTGAGGATAGGAGTGTGATGATTCACCCCATTAACCCGGATTTAAGATCCACAGGGCCTGACAAACTGAGGGCAGCATTTGGCTCTGTGATTGGATGTATTTTTCACATGCTGGCGCAGAAAAACCGCAAACCCATTTACCATACGTTTACCCAACAGCTTCACTGTCATGCTGTTTTTTGGAATTATTGATTCTGAAGGGCAGTTCTTGCAAGACAGAGACCAGCTTCAGTACCATTCTTTACAAGTACTCCTGTCACAGACTACATCAAAAAGCTAGTGCTCCTCTAGTGAATTTGATATAGCATGTGGGTTTTTTTAATGTATCAATTAATAATTCAGATTAATTCATAACAAGGGACTAAATATTTGGAAAAAGATTCTAAAAATCAATATAAATAATTCATAACTGTTTATCTAGAAAGATAAGTTCTCAGAGAATTGTTTCTAAAGGAAAGAATTTACACAAACCTCTATTTTATAATATTAATCTGACAATTATTGTTGCTCAGATTGGCTTGAGAATAATCATTACATAGATGTTTAGTTACAGGCACCTGTCTCAAAAATCTAAATTGGTTTGCTCAATACCAGAACCATATCTAGCTCAGAACCGCCATCCTTAGTTTTAATTTGAGAAGTAAGGAAGGCTTTTACATGGTCATAATAAAAACAATATAATACTTTTGGTCTTTAATTAATCTAAGCTTGCAAGAAACAAGACAAGCAAAAAATACCATGATCAGAAAATTCTGCTCTAAACAGGACCAGTTCTTTTACATCTAGAATGAACAATTTTAGAACTAGCTGGATGTTTTAAATATATCTAATAGTGTCACCTTTTTCCTGACAAAATAACATCCTCTTTCTATAATGAAGGAAAACAAATGTTACGGTTATGGTGTCAGAAGGAGGAAGATTTATCTGTAGATTTAAGTATTGAAACATAAGTGACCCAACAATTTTTTGATATCTGCAGGGAAGGATCAGACTCTAGCAAATAATATAAAAACCAAGCAGAGTTGTGTTTTCACTCTTAATAAATTGCCAGTGAACTTCTAGTTGTTTTACTTGGTTTTTTTCTTTAAGTTTTGGGGTTGGCACATAGGAAGGGTTACAACCTGCTGCCTCTTGCTGGACATCTTGTTCACTGACACTGTGAACTGTCTTCACCAAAAAAGAACTAAGCAGCTTGCATAATATTTCTACTAAAGTGTGTGTGCCTGGTGGGTCAATGATAAATGGTTGCCTTCCTGACATATATAAATCATGCTTCTTGATCAATGGTCTGCTGTCTAGAAGCACCTTGAATTTTGAAAAATGGACCAATCCAGCAATGAGAGCTGATCAGAAATTTTCTGATGCAATAGTTTGGTTGGGAAATGATGGTTTGTCAAACCTGAATGTTTTGTGGAAAGAGTTTGGATTCAGTGACCTTTCCTTGAATCACAGGCAAGGTTCTGTGTAATTTTTGCACTGAGCCTTATTTGGGATGCCAGTGTTTAGAAACGTACATAAAAATGTATGTTGTTGGTCCATTAGGATGCCTGATAGCGCTACAGTATATACACTTCTAAAACTTTTTCAAAACAGGCAGAAGGTTTCCTTTTCTCTTATATCCCCCTACAGAGATCATAGTAACATTGGTGCTTGACATTTACCCACACCTTTTATTAAATTCCTGCAGGCAGGCTTTAAGTGAACATGTAAACACTGACAGTTTTCTCTGCTCTGCCATGTGTCTTGTGGAAATAACTTGCAGTACTGTAGGTTTAGGGCAATTGTAAATTGTCTATGGTCACGTTATCAGAGTATAGTTTAAACCCTGAAAAGGTTGCCAGATTCTATGTTTCTTTTTTTAAACATGTGTCCCATATATCAACTCCTTCCTCATTTTTGCTGGCAGTTGCCTATGCTGCACAGCAATTTTCAGTTATTTATTCAGCTTTAACCCTATTGTAAACATACTTACCATTAATGCACAATAATTCCAGTGGGGTGAGCAGTTTTGCTGAAATAACCTGCAAGTGGAGAAATGTTGGCAGTGATTAATAGAGAAAATACTCCATGCTGTATTCAGCTACCGCTACTTCTTGTTGAAGCTTCAACTTTTCATATTTTCATATCCTGTGTGCTTATTTTTAGGATTTTTTCTTTTAGGATAGTTAAAATCATAACTATGGGTTTATTTTCTACCCTTGGATGCTGTCGTGCTCTTAGATGCACTGCACATATCACCATGTTTGTGGGGTTTTCTTGGTATAGTAATTTAAGGAAAATAGATGTCACAATAATCATTTTTGATTACATTTATACAGGTGAATCCTCCTTTTAGAAATTGTGCGTGTAAAAATTTTATGGTCTGACATATACTACATCTTGATATGGGGTGTGTTCTTGTGACAAATTGTAGCCCTAAATTAGGCAAAAATAGATCTGGAGTTGTGCCCATTGCACCACTAATCATAAATCAATCATATAAACCAACAGTTCTATTTTATTTGCTTTATCTATAGATACATACACACACCACAGACACCATTAAAAAAAACACTAAGGTGGCCAAGTCAAGCACTCAAAAGTTAGAAATGCCACACTTAAGGTTGTCTGTGCAATTATATATGCATCTTATATGTTCAAGCTCAGCACCCAGTGATTCATCTGCACTTCTGGTCTCAAGTCAGGCACCCCGAAAACAAGGAACGTAGAAGTAGTGACAACTTGTGAAAAGTTTGAGTCGAGTGCCTTGCTCAGCATCACATAGGAACTCTGTGGCAGAGATTGGAACAGAATCTAGTTCTCCAGAGCACCACTCAACTGCCTTAACCACGGGACCCTCCTTTCTTTCCCTGCATTTCCCTGCCTCATTCACTACACGCCTTCCAACTACTGCAACAAATGAGACCAAGAGTTCTGTAGACAATAGTTTTCTTTAATGCATAGCCACAGAGCTGATTTGTCCTGTGCAATGAATGAGGGAGAGGTTCTGGGGAAAAATGGCATGTGATCAAGACTGTATCAGACTTTTGAGTTCTTGACTTTACAATTTTAATAATGTTCTTTTAGAATAGTGATTTTTTTTATTTTCTAATTTTTTAAGAGAGTAAACTGAAACACCCCCCCCCCCGAAATTCTATCATCATATTGAAAGTCACATGGTTCATTAGTAAGATTGGAACCTTTAGATCCACCACACAGACCTCTTCCACTTGAACTAACAGAGTAACTGACAGCAATAGTAAGCTGTCATCTTATATGTGGACCAGCACTAAAGGTGGATGGGAAATGTTGCCATTGGGTTCCACAGATATTTGCTGACATCAGAGGAATGGAATCTTGGGTTACATTTGAGATTATGGAGGGGACTGTGCCTCTTATGGATACAGACTCTTCTGCCCATTCCCCATAAACTTGGCACTTTTTGTCCCATTCCCTCTGTCTCAGTTCTGTCTCTTCCCTAACCCTTGACTCTTCATCCCAGTCCCAGTCTCCTTACAAGTTCTAGTCTCAGCCTTCCGGACTACCCAGCCTCACCTCCCCACCCAGTTGCAGTCTCTCCCAATCCAAGTCCCCTTGTCCACACAGCCCTAATTTCTCTCCTCTTGGCTCCTTGTCCGATCTCTCCCTCTCTCTGCCTGGCCTCACACTGCTCCCTCCCTGTCCCCCAGTCCCAGACTCTCTTCCCCAGGCTCCTCGTCCAATCTCAGTATCCACTCCCCCCTCAACTCCTTGTGTGCCTTATCCCAGTCTCTTTGCCCAACCTCTCCCCATTATCCCTCTGCACTCAGCTTCTCAGAAGATCTGCCTCCTCTGCCTCCTGGCTCCTTCATCTCACTCTCCACTGGTTCCCTGTCTCAGTCTCCCTTGAGCTCCTCATTCAACTTCAGTCTTCCCCAACTCACTGGCTCCCAGCCTCTCTCCCCATCTTCCAGTCCCAGTGTCCTTGCCCAGCCAATCTCAGTCTCTACCCCAGTGTCTAGTTTCCACTCTCCCTTCCCAGGCTCCTTGTCTCAGTCTACTCCCTCCCCAGGTCCAGCTCCTATCCTCTTTGCATTTATATCAGTCAGCTTCCTCCTCATGCTTGGTGTATATGGAATCTTCAGTGATTTTAGCTGTGAAGCTATAGCAAATCTTTATGGAGCATGTGCAAACTGCAATTTTTCAAAGGCTTATAACTTGGTCGAAATTGGGCAGGTTTTCACTGGGACTAAAAAAGACATCCCTTACACTCTCCTGCCAAATGCCAAGCCCTCGCTCCAAAGAATGGGGGCAGTAGAGTTTCTCAAAGAAAGGTCACCAGAATTTTTTGACATTCAAACAATGTGTTTTTTCCCCTAGCCTTGTTCTTGGAAATGGCTAAACCATACTGGCAGAAATTTTCTATTAAGTTAGTCTGAGGAGGAGACCAACATGGAAAATGCAGACCAAATGGTTCAAATTTGGCAAAGTTACAAGCACTGAAAACAAGGTCTTATATTGGGAAGTCCCAGGTGACCTTAATCATAGGTGGTGTTGCCACCCCTGCCTATAACATATAAGATATATCCATTTCAAGATAAATCCCTCCATTTTAAGGACCAATCTTTCAAATGTTTTTGCACAAACATGCCTGGTACACTTCTAGGCCTTAAAGACTACAGACTCGTGTATGCAAACATCAGTGAATGGTCACGCTCCCTGATTTGCATATTCAAATGCTTTTATGTGTGCGCAAATCAAAGGCTGCCCCAGGGCATCACAGTCCATGTGCATGCAAGTCAGGTGTGTGTCAAAGACTGCATCCATTTTTGGTGCTTGTATTTGAAAATATGTCCCAAGGTGTAACATGAAATGAAAAAATATTTTAAATTTCCAGCATTATAAGATGATCATATATAGAAACTGGCCCAAACCTAAATCTCAAATCCTAAATTTGAGGAGGTCTGATATGCTTATGAAGCTTACTTTTGGGTTTAGATCCATCTTGAGGAGTTAAATTATCTCACCTGCACACAGTTTGAGTAAATGGTTTTGCTCATGAGAGTATCTTTTACATCCCCAGGGTCACGCTGAAGCAACTAAGCTGCTCTGTGTCCACTATACTCCCAACCCGAAGTCAGAACATCCAATAGACTCAGTCTCCTCTTCCCTGAAAACTCTGCAAGGGAGCTGTCTTTTAGGGAAATCTCAGTTTGGGGCCAAGTGGCCTCCCATGTTTTCTTCTCTATCTGACAATCACAATTTGCCAAGGGAAAATCCTTCCCTCCTCCACCCGTGCCTTAATGTTAGAATTAGAGTTGGTTGGAAAGTTTCTGACTGAATGTTTTTCCTTTAGAGAACACGGATTCCTTGAAATCAAAATGTTTTGCAGAGATTGTTTGTTTTTGTGGTTTCCTGACAGCTGTCCCACCTCCCCAGAGCCCTGGGAGCCCTGGTTCTCAGATTCCTAAACTCCCAGCTGGTTCCTGGTTCCTCAGCTCCTTTGCAGCTTGCCAGGCAGGATGCTGCAGAGTGAGGCTCCATGAAACAGAATGACCTGTCTCTTCACAGCTCTAGTTAGAACATCATTGACCAGCCAAAGGCAGAGTCTATTATGCCTTCACATCCCAGGGGGAAGTATCCCTTCAGGATAGGGAGTGAAATCTACATTCTGGTTCTAGAGATGCCAAAATGTTGTTTCAGCATGAGAAAATCCCTATGATTTTATGGAGCTGTACTGTGTTGGGGATTTGTGATGCGGGCAAATAGGCCCCACACTGGCACTGAGGGAGTTAAGGAGACCCTGTAGACCCAGTTAATCCCTGCTACACCTGCAGCCAAAGTCAGGAGTGGAGAAGGGAATTAAAAGGAGGAGGCCTAGTCCAGCTGAAGGCTGACCACTGTGACCAGGAAGGGAATCAGAGCTTTCCTACTTCTTAAATTAAGAAAGCCTGATTCCTGCTGAGGTAAAACAGTTTGCTACCTTGACAAGCCATTTGATGGATGGAATGACTAGGTCTGGGAAGGTGAACAAGAAGGGTCTACCCACACAAAGACAAGCCTGGAGCAAAAGGGCAGGGTCCAGCCAATGAATCTTCAGACAAACCTGACTTTTGATTCATTTTTTTCCTTTTTCTTTTTTTTTGAACTCAAACATGCTGGAAAAAGTAGGACTCCAGTGTGACTTAGATGGAGGGCTAAGGCACCACTGTACCAGAGCTAAAGGGGTGACAGCTAACCATGAGGGGCCTGCAGCAGGGAAGTCTGCCCTGACAGGTCACAAAGGGTTGCTGACTAGAAAACCTGGTTACATAGCTTGTATTTAGTTTTTCGGAACCTAGAGCATATTGGGGATAAGGGGGCAATAACCTCAGCTGGTATAATTCAGCATTGCTCCATTGATTTCAATAGGATCCTGACCTAGATCTCCACTTTCTATTAAAGGTAGCACACATTTACCAGAGAAATACATCACTTTGCTTACATCATTAGTGTAATATTAATGAAATGATATGCACTTCTTAGGAATGACTTAATGCACAATAAGTGGTTCAATAGGCAGAACCAATTCTTTGTAAGTCAAAAAGAAAATGTTTCTACTTGAACTATATCAGTGGGTTAAATGTTTCCTATTACAGCATAAAGGTGTGACAGTTTAAATATCACAGCTAATCCTTACGTCTTTGAGTGCCCCATCCTTGCACTGATCTCTACTGTAGCATTTTTGACATACCATCCACACTGATATTTCTCTCCCCCAGTCTTCTCTTATTATAACTCCTCCCACCTGTAGTATTCTTAGTTTTGAGACCCAGAGAAAAGTAACTTTACAGTAAAAAATATTACTGGCAGTATTGTCAATCCCAAGCATTCAAAGAATAATGAGATTGGTTTAAAATTATGAGATTTTAAAGCATTACTAAATTTTGGGTTATCTTTAGTTATGGGCCTCTCAGGTGCACTCACTTCACAGTTTCAAGATTTTCTCTGCAAACATGAGGGCTAGAAACTTACTTTTAAGTTTTAATCTCACCTCATCTCTTGATTCCAGCTGCTGGAGTTTTAGGGATAGCATCAAATATTGCCAGCCTCACAGTGACATTATGATAGTTGACAATGCTGTGCTGGTAAGTGCACTGTCTCCACCGAGCCCATTCAGGATTGCAGATTTAACGGTTTCTTGCCCTTCAAAAACTAGTTTAAAATCCTGAAGTATGGGTTTCTTTCCATCTCTCATTTAGAGCTGAAAACAATGTCATGGTTGTAGGGCATTAAGCAATGAAGCACAGCATCCTCAAGAGCAATAAGGTCCCCCACTGCATTGAGCCACTATGCAAGAGGTCAGTGCTGATGACATATTCTTATTTTTAGAAATCATTTAAAGAAAGTCAAACTAAACCTGACTATGCCACATTTTAGACTGCTTAAGATGTTGTGGTGCCACTTTTCATTATTATGGATGCTAAACACTTTAAGAATATTTCTGGTTTATACATAAGGTTTTGAAGTGGTACGATGATTTATGAAGCAAATAGGCTTCCTCAATGTCTGTGAAACACCACTGATGGGTTCAGTGAATGCAGGAATAAGCACCCATTACAATACCTAGAACACAGTATCTAACTGGGTTTTGTTCCATTAACAAGTTGTGAAAAAGTCATGATGGTGCTTTTAGCTGTAAACATTTTAGAGTGTAATGTGCTTTTGGAAGATTAAGTCTATCTGTAATAGTGCGGCAAATGACAAACAATTTAAAGGAGACAAGGAATGTAGCCTGTTAGCACTCAGAGGAGACTGATAGCGTATACCGTTTTACACCTCAGAGGACAATACTACCCATGCTCATGCCCACACAACTGGCACTGCCAGAAAATTCCCTCACAACAGTCTCCAAAATAAAGTTGTTCCCTTTCAGCATGCAAACAGTACCTGAAATAAATACTGCAGAGAATCCTGTGGCACCTTATAGACTAACAGACGTTTTGGAGCGTGAGCTTTCGTGGGTGAATACCCACTTCGTCAGACGCAGGTAGTGGAAATTTCCAGGAGCAGGTACCTGCTCCTGGAAATTTCCACTACCTGCGTCTGACGAAGTGGGTATTCACCCACGAAAGCTCACGCTCCAAAACGTCTGTTAGTCTATAAGGTGCCACAGGATTCTCTGCTGCTTTTACAGATCCAGACTAACACAGCTACCCCTCTGATACTTGAAATAAATACTGGCCTTTTCACTCTGAACATCTGACAATCTCCTGCTGCTTTGACCAGAATGGCCTCCTCCTCACACAAACCCTCAGCCTCCTCTTCCTCTTTGGCAAAGAAGACAGCTGGACCTTTCTGCCCTAAATCTTTAACCTTCTCTTGCCTATTCCATGAATTCCACCAGTATGTCTATGAAAGGGAAGGGCTTAAGAGGATGTCTCTTATCAAGTGGGCAGATCATCTCTGTGACATGTTGACCCGAGAAACTGCATAGATCTTGGTAATGTTGTAGCTCGAATAGTTGTATCTCAGAAGGGAGCATAATCTTTTGATCTGTGCCCCAGTTTCCCATATCACAAGCAGAGAACTTGGCCTTTCTATATCATTCCAAGTATCCCTTCTGTCTAGAGTGTGTGAAGAGATCTGGAGAGTTATTTGGGACCCAAGGGCTTTGGGGATAGTTTCAAGAGTGTCCTTTTTTATTTCACTTCCTGATGAGGTCCCTCTCCTTCCTGAAGTGTCCCCATACCAAGAGACCATACTTTCAGGCTGGATCATCTTGCTTTCTTTCCTCCTCCACCTTTGACCTTCCCACTTTAAGGCTATGTCTACACTACTGAGGTAAGTCAACCTAAGTTACACAACTCCAGCTACGTGAATAATATAGCTGGAGTTGACATAGCTTAGGTTGACTTACTGCAGTGTCTACACCATGCAGGGTTGACGGGAGAGCGTCTCCCGTTGACTTACGTTATTTCTCTAGTTCGGGGTGGAGTACCAGGGTCAACCGGAGAGTGATCTGTGGTTGATTTGATGAGTCTTCATCAGACTTGTTAAATCGACTCCCAGTGCATCGAATGCTGGAGTGCTGATCCAGCAGTAGTGTAGACATAGCCTAAGACAGAAGGCCAAATCCTCAGCTTGAATAAATTGGCATTGCTCCATGAAAGTGAAAGAAGCAATGAGAATTTATATCAGAGACTCTAGCTCAGAAAGTAAGTTTTTTTTAATAGTTACTAGAAAGAGAAGGAAACTAGAGAATCCCTAGACAGATTGAACCTGGCCCTTCTTCCTGTCACTGGCATCTGGCAGACAGGCTATGGGAGAGCTGGTTGGGAATTTTTCAACTAAGTGGTTTTTGCTGGACCTGAAAGTTTCACAGGACAGGTTTCTCAGGTCTAGGCTGGAATTTCTGGTCAAAACCAGGGAGACACTGACCATGTCACAGGTCCAGTCAAGCACCCCCTCTTGGCCACTCACAAGACTGGTGGAAGGGGAGCCAGCTGCTGAATCCCCAGGTGTTTTAAGCCTCTGGAATTTGAACATGGACCATGCACTGTTCTTATATTTGTGCAAATTCTCTATATAGCACCACCTTCTGAGAGCTGAGACCACATGGCCTTCAGCCCTGCCCCAAGAACCAATGGTGACCCCTCAGTTTCCCCCCATAACTTAAACACACTTTCTTTGCACTAGTGTGACTGCTGTTGGAATATAGTGTTCAGTTCTGGTATCTGCAATTCAAGAAGGATGTTGATAAATTGGAGAAGGGTCAGAGAAGTGCCACAAGAGTGATTAAAGGATTAGAAAACACGCCTTATAGCGACAGACTCAAGGACTTTGATGTATTTAGCTTAACAAGGAGAAGATTAAGGAGTGACTTGATTACATCCCATAACCTGCCTGGGAAACAATTATTTGATAATTGGCTCTTTCCTTTCTGTCCCTCAGTCAGATGACTCCCATATCAGCCTCTTCATGTAATTCCAAACCTTTATGCAGTGACTTCATATTTAGGCAGCCTCTTCCCCAATAAACAAGTTATCTTGGACAGAAGCCCACTTACCAGGGCTGGCTCCAGGTTTTCTGCTGCCCCAAGTGGCAGGAAAAAAAAGTCGATTGGTGGCACTTCAGCGGCAGCTCAATTGCGCCACTCCATTCTTCGGAGGCAGTTCGGTGGCGAGTCCTTCACTCCCTTCCTTCTTCTTCAGTGGCAGCTCAAAGAGAAAGAGAGGGACTGAGGGACCCACTGCTGAATTGCCGCCGAAGACCTGGACGGGCCGCCCCAATAGCGGACGGAGTGCTGCCCCTTTGTATTGGCCACTCTAAGCACTTGCTTCTTTAGCTGGTGCGTGGAGCCGGCCCTGCCACTTATTGTGTAGAATAATTGTATTTCAACAGGAGAGCATTTAAGTCAATAACCTTCTATTATTAGCTTTGCCATTAGCCTTTGGAATCCCTGTCCAGCACGGAGGTAACAGAGCAACAGAGAAAGTTAAGAATGCCCCATCCAAAATGGAGTCTGCAGTCTGACACAGATATACATATAAAGGGCCCTCAATATCAACCAGGATTGATAAATATAGATTCCTCAGATCAGCACCCCTGGTGGTTACAGCACTCACCTTGGATGTGAATAGACTCAGGTTCAAGTCCCTGCTCCAAATCAGACAGAACAGAAACTTCAACCTGGGTTTCTCATGGCCTACATGAGACTAACTGCTGGGCTATAGGGTATCCCATAGTGGGGTTCTTATGTTGGAGCAATTTCACTTTGTTTAAATAATTAAATATTCATGGGGCCAGCAGGCAAGACTGATTATAGCTCTGTAGTCAGGCGCTCTCCTTAGATGTGGAAGATAGTGGAACCTATATTTATATAAAGTGGAACAGCTTGAACAGAGGAGACTGAAATAGAGAGAATTGACTCTATAGCTCTGCTTGGCATGATTCAGTGCAGGAACCTGAACCAGATGAGTTCCTTAACCACCAAGCTATTGGTTATTCTGGAGCATCTCCCTCAGTTTTTGTGAAATTTCTTGAAAAGTCTCCGTTTCGTCCCAGTGCAGAATGGTAAAAATGTTTGAAATCTCAAAATAAAAAAAAATTGCATAATGGGAAAGGGGCTATAGTTACAAATGTTTTTGAAATTGTCTTTCATGCAAATACTAATGAAACATTAAAAGCAGTGAGGTGTATATTTAGTATGTATTACTTTTGTCAGTGGTAGCTTTGCTGTTATAAAACCTTCAGCTTCCTTAGACTGCTTCCTGAACGATGAGGTACCTGATGAAGCAGGACAAAAAATAAGTAGCATTTATAAACAAAAGACAAAATATTTTGCCTTTTTATATATATCAGAAAAGCCTATCTTGGCAGGCTTGCCTAAGTGGATCTGAGCTAAATTTTATATACACAGAACACTTAAATATCACAGCAAAACACTAATTATAAAGAAGTGTCTTCACTTTTTCCAATACACACAGGAGGGACTAGAAAACTCTTAAATCTTGCTGAGAGAAACCTCTGCTTAAACACCTGTGAGCAAACTAAGTGTTTTTGCTTGTCCAGTTTTGCACATTTGAAAACAGGGGGTCTATAAAATCATGGCTTCCCAACATTGCAAGTGCAAATAACTTGGATGCTGAAATTTAGAGGCCACTTTTGTAAATAGGACAATGAGCACATAGTTAAGGAAACTAGTTAAGCACTAGGAAACATTTCGTCAGGCAGTAACTTCAATGTGAGATTGAATTCAAGGACAGTGGCTCTTGTTATGTACACAAACCATACTTTATAGACTGTGTAAACTTGCTTAGCTATGAACTACTGTAGTTCATGATAGAATATTGAAAAATATTAAGATCTACCTAGAATACTGAAAGGGTGTACAACAAAATACAAAAGCTTCAGACCTTGTGGTCATCCTTTTTCTCAACACAGAAAAGACAAAACAGTATCAGTGCATCTATGCATCTGCATTTTCTTTCTCCTTCATTTTATAGGGGGTGGAGATGAATACTGCGGAGATAACACTTAGGGCAAACCTAGACAGACATGAGTCTATTTTTCCTGATACTCTTTCAAGTACTGTACTCAAATTTCTTGAGCATTCTATTCTTGGCCTGACTGCTGCCCGTATAACTAGTTGTGCACATAGTTACAATGAAGCAAGCTAGGAAAGGGTGAATGGTAGCCAGCCAGATGACCAGACAAAGAAATATACTAAAATAAATACACTGGTAAAAACAAAAATAATTTAAGAAACTCTTCATTTTTAATCTCGTCATTGAATAACTAAATTGTTTCCAGGTTTTATTTTTTAACCACTTACTCTGAACTGGTAGAAAAGTAGCAATGGTGAGATTGGGGAGATAGGATTGTGACTAAAGCTAGCCAGAAAATTGTTTTTTTCTTCCCACGGTGGAAAATTGATGAAAATGAAAAAAAAAGTTATTTTTCCATGGAAAATGTTGATTTTTTTGGTGACAAATTGAGAACTGAAATATTTCAGTTGAAAATCTGTTTTAGCAATATATATATATTGGACTCCCTGGTCAGATGATGCACCACAGTCTCCCCTCTTGTTAGGGGAGGCAGCACATAAATTACAACTCCCATGATGTATTTCAGAATTGAAATATTTTGGTTTTCATCAAAAATATTTCAGTTTGGGATCAAAAACTGAACTTTTTTGGGTGTTCAATTTTTGGATGAGAAAAATTAGGGGAGAAAGAGGGTCAGGGATAGAAATACAGGGATAAGAATTTATGAGTTTGTTTGCCCTTTGCATCTCCGCAGTGCCATCCTGCACAGCTCCATTCATCTTATATTCTGGGCTGATTTACTGAAGGATCCAGGTCAGTCTGGTTTATAGCCAGTTTATATGACCTTTTGTGGCTTACTCAGTAAGATGGCTACAGGTTATTCAGCTAGAACTGGGTCCAGTAATTTTTTTTAAAAAATCATGATATAGCATTGGAATCTGAGTGCACAACATTCAAAGTGCTAACTGCCAAACAGGTGAGCTCTCTTTTGTTTATTTTTTAAGTCGTTTTTATTTTTTTTTGGTGGGTTAGGATATGGCAGAATGAAGATCTTGTTCACATTCTTTATCTCAGAAGTACTTGCTATGTCTTTTATTCCCATTAATAGCTCTTTGCTCCTTTCAGTTTCATAAATAAAAATGTGTAATACAGTGGAGTGAGCATCTCTCTCTCTCTCACATACGATTGCTTAGCCAAGAGTGAGACCCAACAACCACCTATATTATCACTCCACACCTCCCTAAATTTTAAAATCCTTATCATTTGTATCTTTTATTATGCTTTTTGAGAAATTAGAGTGACATTTGCAAAATGATACTATTTTAAAAATACGTTATTCTCCTAATTAGCTACATAGTACAAATGTAAGTAACACGTACAAAAATATAAATGTCAAATACTCATCCAACTCAATTTCTTAAAAGAAAGGTTATGATCCCTGTTCCAATAAATGCAGTGGGAATTTTACCATGGATTTCAATGGTGCAAGGTTGGACCAAAGATATTGGTGCCTGAAGCTCTAATTCAGCAAGCCATCCCCGTTCAGGAAAGTGCTTAAGCATGTGCAGGGCTGACCCTACACCAAATGACACCCCAGGCGAGGAGCATCTTCAGTAGGGTTGCCAGTTTTGGTTGGACATATTCCTGGAGGTTTCTTCGCATGACATAATCTTTAATTAAAGATTAATATTTAATTCCTGGAGACTCCAGGCCAATCCTGGAGGGTTGACAACCCTAGTCTTCAGCAGCCCCCTCTATCTGTTAAACTTTTGAATACTTTATTTTTATTGCATTTGTAGCCCATTTCACAACTTTGATGCATGATTTGTCCCTGTCACGTAAGACGATGTATTTGCATGCTAGGATCTGTAAATCTGTATTTACATTTTACTTCAAAGCAAGTCACAAAATTCCATGAAAGTGCCCTTACGCATGCGAAAGTTTCGCAGCCACTGCGAATCATCCCACACCTGCAAAACTATGCGGTCCCACCAGTCTGTGCTTCTTTCCTGGGCCCAAAATTGGCGTTCAATGACTAGAACCTGCCCCATTTCCAGCAGGATCTCCAAAGCGCAGGGGCCCACGGTTTGAGAGAATTCTGTGTCCATGTCCTCATCACTCTCGTCACTGCTCTGCCGTAGCTGCCTCCTCCTCGCCTGGCTTTGCAGGTCCCGGTTCAGCATAGACTGCACGAGAATGCGTGAGACGTTTACAACATCCACGATTGCGGTCTTGATCTGAGCAGGGTCCATGCTTGCTGTGCTATGGCGTTTGCACAGTTCAGCCAGGAAAAAAGGCATGAAACAGTTGTCTGCTGCTTTCACGGAGGGAGGGGTGAGGCTGTACCCAGAACCACCTGCAACAATGTTTTTTGCCCTATCAGGCACTGGATCTCAACCCAGAATTCTAAGGGGTGGGGGAGACTGCGGGAACTATGGGATAGCTACGGGATAGCTACCCACAGTGCAACGCTCTGGAAATCGACGCTAGCTTCGGTACATGGACGCACACCGCCGAATTAATGTGCTTAGTGTGGCTGCGTGCACTTGACTTTATACAATCTGTTTTACAAAACTGGTTTATGTAAAATCGGAATAATCCCGTAGAGTAGACGTACCCTTAGAGACACCTCAGGTCACCTATCAATGTCTTCACTAAAGTGAAGCAGAAAGACAAATGTCAAAGGCAGTTCTGTAATTAATTTCATAAACCTTTCAGCAACCATTTTGACACATGTAGCTATCTATCTAGTATATGATGTTTTGTTTGTTTTTTCTTTTTTGGCTGGCCTTCCTTTAACGGTCTGTGATAGGGTACGATTTATCCTTGCTAAGGAAGAAACCGGAAGAAACCAATAGAACATGTTTTGTTTAAATCCACAAAGAGATGCATAGAGATTTGGGGTTTGAGAGATTAGGTAATGAGTAAGAGAAATAGATGCAAATGAAATATGGATTCCTCTGCATGGTGTATTTCAAGGAATCATTAATTCATCTGAATATAACAGTGAGTTGTGATCAGAGAATTGTACTGGAATTGCTAGAAGAAAGGGATTTAGATATACTTGTAAAGTTAAATATGGTAAAATAGTAAAATATTGATTGTTTACTATAAACAAAGAGTAGGGCATCTAGAACTTGTTTTCCACATGGAACATAATGCAGTAGTTAATGGAAAGCAAAGGTCGGCACCCTTTCAGAAGTGGTGTGCCGAGTTTTCATTTATTCACTCTAATTTAAGATTTTGCATGCCAGTAATACATTTTAATGTTTTTAGAAGGTCTCTTTCTGTAAGTCTATAATATATAACTAAACTATTATTGTATGTAAACTAAATAAGGTTTTTAAAATGTTTAAGAATCTTCATTTAAAAATTAATGTATGTATGTATTTTTAAAGTAGTCATAAAAATATTTTCATTTAGGACCAATTCACACCTACACTTTCATTAATGTTCATTTTGTGTACGTGCCTTCTATCACCCACTCTAAAACAAGCAATACTTTCTTCCCTTTTTTTGGAAAGTAAAATAGAGGAATCAGTAGTAAAAGAGCACCTTGGTTATAAAAGCTAGTGACTAATATTAGAGTTCTGACCTTCTGAGTTGCATTTACTGTTCATCAATGATTATATCATTAGGAGTGAATTAGATAGTCAATGAAGTGGATCTTCAAATCAAAGCTGCCACTCTGAAATTTTCAATATTTTTGTCACTTATAGAATTACAGCAGTATTTAATGACTAGTAATGTTATATTGCTGGGGATTTGCTGCCATGAAAAATAGTTCTCTTGTGGCACTCTCACTCTCATAGTATTTGTGCTTTTTAAAAGAGAATTCTAGAAATAGTAAGACTGTTCAGACCTGGCTCAATAATAGTTATATTGCCTTAATACGCAAGTTGCAATGGGATTACTTGTCAGGGCCGGCTCTAGCCATTTCGCTGCCCCAAGCATGGCGGCACACTGTAGGGGGCACTCTCCCGCTCGCCAGTCCCGTGGCTCCAGTGGACCTCCCACAGGCGTGCCTGCGGATGCTCCACCGGAGCCACAGGACCAGCAGACCCTCTGCCGGGATGCCTGCAGGAGGTCCACCGGAGCCACCTGCCGCCCTCCCAGCAACCGGCAGAGCGCCCCCCATGGCATGCCGCCCCAAGCATGCGCTTGGCGCGCTGGGGCCTGGAGCTGGCCCTGTTACTTGTGTAGTAAAGCACTATTTGATATGAGGAGGATGGCAGAATTGAGGCGTAACTGTCGTAGCTTCCTACTCAGAATTGAACCTTAGCGTTCATAAAATGAGAAGGTAGCATGAACCCTCTAAGCTTAATTACTAGCTTAGATCTGATATCGCTGCCACCAGCCAGGAATTTCCAGGGCCTGACACCCTCGAGTCTCCCCAAAACGTTCCCTGGGGGACCCCAAAGACTCAGATGCCCTGAGTCTTACAACAAAGGGAAATAACCTCCCCCCTTGTCTCCTCTTTACCCCCTCCCAGGCTTCCCCTGGAAGATACAGCTTCAAGTCCTTGAAACACAAGCACCGAGAGATTAAGTATCTCTCCCCTCCCCCCTCCTTCTTCCCCTGAGGCTGTTCAGATCCACCCTCCGTAGATCTAACACAAAGAGAATTTCCCTTCCCTTCGTTCCTTAGCCTACCCAGAGAAAACTCAAACAGGTCTTAAAAAGAAAGCTTTATATAAAAAGAAAGAAAAACACATAAACATAGTCTCTGTATCAGGTTGACAATACAGGGTCAATTGCTTAAAAGAAAAAATGAATAAACAACCTTATTCAAAAAGAAATACAATTTAAACATTCCAGCAACTACACACATGTAAATACAAAAAACAATAAAAGCCTATTGTTTTTCTACCTTTGTACTCACAACTTGGAAACTGAAGATTAGAAGCTTGAAGATAGAAAGATCCCTCTCATAGCCGAGAGACAGACAAAAGACACACACCCAAACATTCCCTCCATGAGCTTTTAAAAATCCGGTTTCCTGAGAGAGACAGACAAAAGACACACACCCAAACATTCCCTCCCTTAAGCTTTTAAAAATCCGATTTCCTGATTGGTCCTCTGGTCAGGTGTTTGGTTCCCTTTGTTAACCCTTTACAGGTAAGAGAAACATTAACTCTTAGCTATCTGTTTATGACAGTAACAAATGTATGTTATTTTACATAGTCTCTGCTTGGAGGAAGTGGAATATATATATAAACATATGAACTTAGTTGTGCACCAAGTACTTGCATTTATTACTAAAAAAGCCCCTCAATGTAATGACTCAATGTATTTAATTATGAAATGCACACCTCTGAATTCAGTCACAAGCTGTAAGGCCCAGCAAGTATTTCCTAGCTCAGACAGGCAGTTACACATTTTGGGTGGGATTTTCTAAAGCACCCGCATGATTTAGAAGCATAAGTCATATTGACTTAGGAAGTGAGGAATCAGAGTGCCTTCTGGAGCTTTCTGGTATGTGGCATCTGCACACCTACTCTTATTCACCTTTTTAAGATGCAGCTGGTCAGCTTTTGTGGCTGGTGTGTCTGAAGGCCAGAGCCATACTCTCCAGGCAGGAGAGATGGGGAAGCACAGAAGGTGCTCTAAGAGCAAGGGCTGTAATTCTGCCTAGTTCTTACAGGGGCTGCACAAGTGTGATGACCACCAACCAGGGACTAAAAGCACAAGCCTGTGCAGTTTAAGGGAAAGACCCACACACTGTATCTGGTGGCTGTGGATTTGTCGTGGAGAAGATTGTTAGCTCTTTTTCCTCTGTGCATCCAGGAGAAAGCCAGGAACAATCTGATCCAAAGGAGGGAAAATATCAGACCCGAAAATTAGCACAGAAATTATTTATTGGCAGCGCCATTATCAAGATGTTAAAGTGAAAATAAAATGAACTTCCTAGGTTGAGCTGCAGGGGGGGAAAGAGCAATCTGCAATACTCCTTTAATCTGCTTCCTTGGCAACTGCCAATGGAGGGCAGGGAGACAGAACAATGATTCCTACTCCCAACCCTTCACTGCTCCTTTTCAGCTGAGTTATTCCTGGGCACAGGCAGAGCATGTGCATTGGAAAAGGGAAAGACCCTAAATTCATGGACACTTTTGGTTGCTAATAACACAGTTTATGTTGCCACAGACACCAACTATACTTGGGAAATCATAGTGTATGTATAGTAGTAACATCAGAGAAAAGGCTGCTTTGCTTTGACAGCAATCCTTCAAAGCAAAGCAGATAATGGCACAGGAAAAAACCCTCTAAAACCAAAATAAAAAATATAGGCCTAGATCCTCAAAGCTATTTAGGTGTCTAACTCCCCTTGAAATTAGTAGACACCTATGTACTTTTGAGGATCTCAATAGTGTCCAAAGCACCATGGACCTAATTTATTCCTGGCTTCCATGAAGATTCATATCATATCAAATTAAACCTAGCTTCACTGGAGTTACACCCATTCATAAAAGAACAGTTGGCTATCAGAGCACCTGTAAGCACAACCTCAAAAATCCAGAGCCTAGAAGTGCCTGTTACAACACAAGCAGATAGCTATACAGGTCATATTTGTTTTCGTTTAAGAGCAATGGTTTTTTGGTTGTAGTTAGCCTTGGAGCTCTCTTGCTAATGTGTCATTATCAGTAATATGTATCAGTGTAAGCCAACTGCCATTTATGGGCATGAAATATGGCATGATATTATTTTCTGTGCCAATGGGATATTAATTCCCAGAAATGTTGCAGAAATGGACCTTTTTATTTTTATAATCCTGAAATTTTCCTGAACAACAGTTTCAGTGATTTAAATTAAGAATTATACTTAGGTTGTTAACATATGGTAAGCAATGAGAAAACTTTTGTGAAGAGAAATCATTTTGAATCAACCAAATCTTTTGAGTTTCTGTTCTTTTCACTGTTTGTCCCTTTAAAGCTAACTGGCTGGAAGAAAGAGAAATTGAATGGAAGTTCAGTGACTCTCCTTACAAAATCTGCCAATCATACTGTAGAGTATAAGTGAGGGGCAGGGTGTAACATACATGAAGAGTGGCAGCAAAATTAGAAGAACAGACATGAGAATTGGAAGGTAGGATGTGGGGCAATAGCATTGGCTTGTGCCACAGGTGAGAAGAAGGGTCAGGAAGGCATGAAGGCAGATTTATGATTTGCTGGATCCCAGGCAAAATTGGGGCCCTATGGGAGGAGATACAAGGGTTGGCGCTGAGATAATGATGGTGAATAATCTTCCGGTTCTGACCTGCTGCCAGGCAGGAAGAGTGGGCCAGCCTGTGAGTTTTGCAGTTGATGCAGGGTAACAAACAGTCACTTGTGCTTAAGGCTAGTCAGTCATGGGGAGAGGCTGGTAGCCAAAATAGCAATGCATGGCAACACAAAGGGGAATATGGACACAAAAAGAAAGGATGCAAAATACAAAGAGAAAGTCAGCTAGGATATCCTATAAAGGGGTCTGTGATTGTGAGATGTTTTTACATTCATATTGTCAGATAACATGTGCAGCAATCTGTTTCTTTAAAACCAGTGAATACTTACTGGAGCCTAAATAACTCCCATAAGAAGTCAATGGGCCAAACTAATCCCTGGAGTCATTCCATTGGTGTCAATTGCTTTGCCACACATTATTTTTGCTCAATAAAGGCTCTCAGTGTCTCACTAAACATCTAAACCCTGATGGTACATCTGTTCTACATGTGAAGCTGGCTGAATTTGTTGTTCTTGGAATTTCAGGTAGGTTCTAAAGTGATTAGGAGGAGACTATACATTGCTCCCTGTTTCTTTAAGCAAGAGTCTTTAATAACCATTGAAACATAGGCCCTATTCATTTCACATCTTTTCATGAAAGTGTTAACATAAGGCTTTGTGATCATGTGTTAGTTATTAGGTTCATAATGAGTATAATACTGCCTTAGTTGTAATGTTAACTAACACAGTAGAAAAATACAGTGTGTTAATGTGTATTCCTTGAAGATTAGCTACAGCAATTAGCTACAGCAAGTGAAAGTACAATTCTGTGCTAATACAGTAAAATCTATTAAACTCATAACCTTTGTGCACGAA
Source organism: Chelonoidis abingdonii (assembly GCF_003597395.2). Taxonomy (NCBI): domain Eukaryota; kingdom Metazoa; phylum Chordata; order Testudines; family Testudinidae; genus Chelonoidis; species Chelonoidis abingdonii. The sequence continues at coordinate 70,916,183 of NC_133770.1, forward strand.
AAAGGAATTATTTTAACAGGTTTATTCCATTAATGGTTATTTGTTTTAAGATGACTCCCATAGTATTTTCTGGCTGCATGCTCAGAAAATGTATTCTGTGAATGCGTCCGTTTCTTTGCCAGGTGGAGTTACTGTAAGTTGCAAGATATTTTTAAACTCTGTATTTAAGATTTCCTCATGTAGAGGACACCTATAGTGCTTAGAATATGGTTTCTAACTGTGGGACATATCATGTCAACAGGCTGCTGCCTATCAATATACTTTAAGGGCCAGATTCACCTTCCCTTACCCCACAGGAACTTTACCCTAAAGGAGAACAGGCAGTGTCTGCTGCCACTGTCCCTGGACTGCCTCTATTCTTGGGAGGAGGGGAGCAGTTTTCAATTATAGCTTCTGAGCAGCTCCTACCTTTCGAATATTCTACAGCAGAGATTCCTCCAGCTACCTTTTCCCAGCTGTCCCACCCACCTTTTGTGCTGCACTGGCACCCTGTGGTCCCCTGATGAGAAAAAGATAGTAGCTACTTTCCAGTGCCAGAGCCACCCACAACTGATGTTCCACTTTGGCGATTCTCCCCTCCAGTGTTTACAATCAAATAACATGGCATAAATCCTGGATTAATTTGGCCTAATATTTCAAAAGGACATTAATATATAAGTAGACAATACGTTCCCATATGAGAGGCCATATTCTTTGCTCAGCATGAGAGCTCTTCTTGGTGCAACAGAAAGGGAGGCTGTCATAGAGCCTCCAATAGCTTCCTGATTCTCTAGCCTGGGAGCCATCCATCAAGGGATTGGCAGAGTTCACTGCATTCAGGCCCTGCCCTTTCCCCACCTCTCCCTGCCCATTATGTCAGGGACTACAGAGGAGGTGGCATAGGCGCTGTCTGTGCTGGCTGCATGCCAACCTGAGGACTCCCCCACAATGGGGAAAGCCCCATCTGGGGAGATCAGGCCAATTATCCCCCTTTTTGTGCCACTAAAGCAGTACAAAGAGAGAGGTGCTGGAAACAGAATATAGGTCAATGTCTGAGAGTCCAAATATGGTTCCTGTCGATGAGGGTGTTAGGGTTTCTCTTTACCCCATCTGTATGGTGCGAGGCTTACAGCTGTTTCGCAGGATGTGGGTCTAAAAAGACCACATTCTTTGCCATGTCCTTGAGTAAGAATGCACATTAGTTCTTTCCAAAAGATTGATTCCTACTCTGCTACAGCACTGCTCATCACATCCTTAATACAGAAGTGAATGGATGGTAGTCTCTTTCTCATCCAAACAACTGCAAGCCTGTGTTTGGCTAGCAGCAAAGCTTGTTGAATGAAACATGACTGTTCAGCATTTGGTTTGTTTGCTATTGCCAGCAAACAATACACTGGCAAGGGTTTATGTTGTTTTTTTCAATATACAAGAATCAACATGGGTAACACTTGTCCAAAATGTATACACTTGCTGACATTCCTGTATAAAAGTACAAGCTAAACTTCTACACTTAAAGCAAGACATAGATTTTTGCAGGAGCATGTGAGATTGCTTTTCCTGAGGTGATTAATCATTCAATGCTAGGCACAAAAATCATTTAAAAAAAAATTGGGGCCAATTCTGGCCACTGCTCTGGTCCCCATATACCATTCTAGCACAGGAACAGCATACAGTCAATGTAAGCCCGAGGATACAACGGGATTTGAGTTCCTAACTCCCTCAGGCTCCTTTGTAAATCTCAGCCTGTAGCTACAGTCATTATTTTTGCTACACTATGCAGAAATAACATGGTCAGTAAGGAGACCATAAAAGTCAGGCCTCCCTTCTCCATCATCTCCAGTGTGACATGCCTAAACGGCACCAATCTGGAAAACAACAGACATGAGATTGTTTCAGAACCCAGACAATATACAGTTACCAAGCTGAACACGGAGTTAAAAGGTAACCAGTTTAATTCTGGTATTATTTGGCATCATTTGGTTTAGGGCAGCATCCTCAGATCCAGGGAGACAGGGAAGGATAAAAAAACTCTCACCATCCACAGACAACTCTCCTAAAATGTGGCTCAGCCAGGCACAGCCCTTAATCAAGGGCAGTACAGACCCACACAACCCCAGTTAGCGAATCAGGAGAGGTGGGAGTTTTGCCATTGACTTCAGTGGGACAGGATTTCACCTCAGGAACCACTGTCAGAGCTCATCAGTGCATAGGTGAGCACGCCCACAGTAGGATGTGCTTCTTTTTGTGCTCAGAGAGCTCTGGATTTTGGTGCCCTCTGTGTAAGGTAGCAGCAGACTTTGCCCCAAAAGAAAGTTTGTCCTTATCAGATAAGTACAAGTTCCCCTGGGGAGAACTACACTCTGGCACAGTGTGTTATCACCACTCTCTTCCTGTGCTGCACTCTGATGTAATCTATTCACAATGCATCTGGCTGCAATCTGGGGAAATTCCCTATCTGAATTTCGTATCTTTCCACATTATGTAGCATGAGCCATTATTTATGTATGCTCTTCCCTTTTACACAGCTGTTGTTTGCTATTTCCCTGTTATTAAACACACGCAAAAGGAAAAAACTATAAAAATGCTGATACTTCCCATCAAAGATTTTTGATGCAACACTTGAGTTTGCCAACTGGACCAAGTGAATACATTTTGTTAAGCACATCATAAATGCATTTGTAAAAAGACTCACCAACCAGCTCTGATGTGAAGGAAACACAGAGCTTGGTGTCTTCAACACAGTGAAGACCTCTCACTGTCTCAGTATTCTTTCTCCCACCCTTTGTCTGTTTAGACTGTAAGCTCTTTGGGGGAAGGGCTGTTTCTTACTACGTATATGTACAGTGCCTTGCACAGAGAGGCCCTGATCTCAGTTGATGCCTATACACACTACTGTAATACTAAATCCATAATATCACCCCACTCATACCCAGCACTTCCTCCTGGTCAGGCCCTCCCATCTACTAGACCTCAATTCAGATTTTCCTTCTCCCACTCAACCTCCCAAGGCTCAGAATTCTCAGTTTAGTAATCCTTGCCCTTCTCCCACCTGACCCATCCAAACTCAATCACTGCAAGATGTATTCTGTGATTCCATGGGTGCTGAATTCAACCCTAATTGCAAAATTGGGCTTCAGAATCTCAGCTTTCATTTAAAAATGTTTTCAGCCCTCATAGTTGTGGAGAAAGTCTCAAAAACATGGATAAAGTGTAAACTCAGTGTCACTTGCTTGAGTCTGCAGAGAGCCTGAAATAATAGCCTTGATGGAAGTGAACTGTCCCATTCACCTCAGTCAGAGCCTACTGGACTTGCAAGTGTACAGCCAGGAAATCCGATATTTTTCCAACATGCCACAGCATTTGCTACAGTCACATGTTAAACCTTCAGTTTTCTGGATCCTTGCTTGGCTAGGACCTGCCTGCAATGTGCCTCATTCTCCAGTTTTTCACATAACACAGAGTTGATTGGATTACAGTGCATACGTTTTGGATCTGGGCAGTAGGAGGTTGGGACCCTAAGCTGGAGTCCAGCTTGCTACCTTTGAGCAGAGGAAATCAGAAATGTAGAACCAGTTGGGCTCCCTGAGAAAGTGCAATACACAAAACCTGGGGAGCTAAGGAAGAGACCCCACAAAGCTGGCTAAAAGTCCTCTCCTCTCTAGAGCACAGAGGGGGAAGGAGGCTCAGAACAGGGTCATCTGGACAATGATGCAAGAGCTGAGGACTGGAACCAGGCCACCACAACCCATCCTCAGAAATAGTCATAGACAAAAAGTAATCATAGTGGAATGTTGTGTTAATAAGACTTAGCTGTGCCAGTGTATGGGGGTGGGATGGGAATGAAAGGTATTTCAGGGCAGTATAATACATTAACGTTGCAGCAGAATTTGGTGCTACTGTGCTGCAGGGTATACAAGGACCTGATTACAAGCCCCAAACAGTGGGCCAGCCCCTCAGCATAGCTCCACTGAAGTCAATGAAGCCACACTGATTTGTACTAGCTAAGGATCTATCTCCGTGTCTGTATTCTGGCTGACCAGCTCCCCTTTTACCTGTATTTCTAATAAGCTTTTGAAGAGGTGATGCTACTGAGAACAACTGTTTTCCAGATGCATTACTCTCATTCCCAGAATTCCCTACCTCCCCGGGGAGTCCCTACTGAGAAACTTCCCTAGAAGACTGAGGTGGAGGAGGGGGATGCTGTGGAAGTGGTATTCTCCTTTCCACTCACCCAATCTGGGTCCATCTCTGCTTGCAGACATGATCAGGCACTATGATTCTAGAAGTCCATTAGAAATTGTTTATTTCTCATAATGCAACAGTATTTTTGTTATATGAATGAAAGGGTTAATATTTATAAGGGTCCAGCGAATAGCACAACATTAAAGCACACTAGGGAATCTTTAGTGTACACCAGCAGGGTCTAGGCAGACCAGTTAGTGCCCAACACTTTAGTGCTCTTTAGAACCAGACCCCTTCAGTGCACATTGCAACACCCTATGGACAAGCCCTAAGCAGCAGCTGCCATTTCTTCTCTCCACCTTTTCTAACACTCCAACACCCAGACCACAATTCTTTTAAGTGTTCCAAGATCATAGTGATATTTTGAGCTGTTTCTACACAAATACAAATTAGGGACATCAAGGGGAAATTTGCTTGAGCTGGGACCACAAGATTGGGCCCTACACTACCAGGTAATATGTTATGAATGTCAATTCACCAAAAGCATGTGTGTCATTCTTGGCATATAAGTGTCATCATTTGCCTTTTTTTTAAGCTGAGGAATATGATCTCTTGCACTTAACTTGTTATTCAAAAAATGCTGAATGATATATTCACATCTTTTACATGAGCTTGTACTATAATAAACTCAGTTTATCTGTCCCCTCATTTCCCTTTGTACAGTGGAGCCTGGATCCAACACAGTTGCTTTACAATCTATTACATCTCTTAATGTTGCAGCAGGAATTTGAAAGGTATACTTCACGCTCCAGTAGAACAGTCTTTAGGCTGGAGATAGTATTCCCTCTGTTGGCAGGGATATAGAGAGTCAGTTCTTCTGTCTTTACTCTTATCTCTACCGTATATTGTCACGGAATTGAGGCTGCTGAGTCAGTGACTAATGAGGTCAGATCATGATGTGTATTGGAGTACATTTGGCACCAAAGGGACCTAATGTTGTGCTGCTGGCAGTAGAAGGACCCAAGTGATGCAATTTCCTGCAGCCTCAGCCTTGTCTTGAGGTCAATCCACAGCATCTCTTGAAAAGAAGTCTTTTACATCCCTCCCATGCCTAGATCCAAACACTGAATGTACAGAGACATTATGAAAACCAAACATGTTTTATTTGCAATTCCCCAAGCTCTCCCCTCAAAAAAATCCCAAAACAATGGATGCAAATAATTTTTCAAATAGATCATCTTATGAACATGCCAGTTTTATTCTGTCTTTTTAAAGGGAAGAAAATCACATAAACGACAATTCCAGAAACTGTAGATTTATGACTTTTTCTCTTTCCGATTATGTTGGCAATGAGTAAAAAATAAAATTTTGTAATTTTGAGGAGAGAATAATGTACTTTTTTATTAAAATAGAAATGACACACTGCTGCATATCTAACTTGATTTAGTGATTTTATTAGTTATATAACTGTTTTAATACCTCACTAACTATTGCTTTCTCCCTCTAGGTTTTCATTGTTCTCATACCCTAGAAACAAATTGATAATTCTGAAAAAATAAAGTATTTCTTGGTTGTTTGCTAACAGCAGAATAGCAATCAGTCACCACAGGGTTACTACAATGGGCATCATTATATCTGGATCCTTATCAATTTCACTATATGGGTAAGTATTATTGCTGCATACCGGAACTCCTTTGGTGTTATTGCTTAATTTTAATTGTGATTGTAAAATGTGAAAAATGTGGATCTTTAAATGACAATTAAACACCTGCTATACTTGTTGTGCATTGGCATTTAAAGATATATCGAGTATTTAAAATCTGCTGATTCAGGTATTGCATTGAGGGAAAAAGAGGGGGGCAAGGGTTTGGAGGCAAGTATAATTGAGTCAAATAGGTGACACAAGATCTGAACCTTAAACCATTTCTAAAAAGTAAATTTCTACACCATGCTGTTTCTCAGCACAGTTTCCGATACTGTGCCAGTTTCCCACAGCTCCAGTAATCCCACTCTCCTCTGTTTGTCCCACTGACATCCAGTTAATGGAAGCCCTTGCCCTGGGAAACACCTGCCCAGCATTAACAAGATGTTAATGACAAACAACAGAAAGTCAAATTACTGAGATGCAAGGGAATATTGACTGCAGAGAAAGAGGCATTGGTGACTGATCCCAAACAGCAGCTCAAATTCTTAAGCCAATCAGATGTCAAAGATGTTGCATTATGGCCTTGATCCAGCAAAGAATGAAGGCACATGCTCTATATTAAGCATGTGATTAATCCCAATGGATTAAGATAGAGCACATGCACATGTGCTTTGCTGGATCAAGGCTGGTGTGAGGTGTAAACTGGTTTAAATTGAGCAGACAGTAAGGAGAGGCAGTAGGTTTGCTATAATTAAGGTTGCCAGAAGCTTCTATAATAAAGCCTTAATTTAGGCCCCTTATAACTCTGGTTTGGAAAACCTGGTTGGCTTGGAATTTGCGAGATTTTCTCTGGTAGTAAATATGTTTCTTCAAGGTTTGAACAGTAATGACAAATAAACAGTATTTGAAATTTTGACTTCTCTATTGTCATCTAATTTCTTTGTTTTCTTCTAATTATAAAACCCCCTCGTTTTAGCCCTATATAGTTAAATATCCTCAAAAACTCATGAGCCAACACCACTACACTCAAGGAGAATAAACTGATTAAACAAAAAGGATAAATTTTGAATGAATGCATTTGGCCTAATCCAGCTTTCACAGATTTCCTTGGGAATAGAGTGCTCACTCATGCCTGGTGCCACTGATGTCAAGACAAGGTATTTTTGCCATTGATTTTAGCTGAAGGAAGAACAGGAACAGTGTGTGAGAGAAAATGGCTGGTCGCAGAATATAAAGGCCCTTTTTAAAGCTACCGAAGTATTCCTTTAGTTCAAGCAGTTGCAGAGGCATGTCAGGGGAGTGTGTGTCCAGAGCGTGCTGTCCTCTGGGTGTGCTTGGGTGGCACACAGACTCGAGGGCTTGGACAGCTGGGCATAATATGAATCAGCCCTGAAACTGCTCTATTTTATGTCAGGTACTCAGTACAGATGCAGGGGGACACAAAGGTAGCTTAAAGCCTTCTTTGCTGTCCACCCCCCATCTCTGGCAGGCATATGCTCTGCTCCTGCCTCATTCCAGACCAACACACTGCTCCTGTAGGTAGAAAACCAGTGATTTATTTACAAAGTTCATTCCCCCTACCTTTATAGAGTGTGCAGCAGCTTTAACTTTATCTGGGGCTCTAAAGGCTCCTAAGCCCAGCATGGGAGAGACCTTTTGTGTCTGTGGCTCTACCATCTTACAGATCTTTCATTTTCTCTCCCCTCTTTTTGCATTTCTTTCCTGTACCCTCTGAGGTAAGGAGGTTTTAGCTGTCTCCAGCCTATCTTTAATCTATCAGTCTGGCACAGTTCCCATATTCAGGTGTGCATGGGTCAACTAATTGAAGTTTCAGCGATCCGCATGCTGGATCAGCTGCTGTTGCCCTCACACTGTCACACCAACCTTATTCCTGTACTATGTGTCTCTCAACTTGACTATGACATGCGGCTGGGGAAGTTGCTCTTTCCTTAGGTTGATTATTCCCATGTAGAGAAGCATGGGACTCTTTCTGAAGATGTTTTGATTCATAAACTAGGGTTTTCCTCCTCCTCCTCCTCAGCCCCTGCAAGGCATGATAAAGCTCCTTTGCCTTGTAAAGATGGTGATGGAGAGGAAGGAGGCACTTCATTTTAGCCCTTCCTCCTAAACTTTAAGAAGTTGGGGGTACTTAGTGGTAAGTCCTAATTGATTCACCACATCTCTCAGGCTAGTATTTTGTGCATTCAAAAATACATAACCTTTGTAAGAAAGATGGCCAACCTTTGCCCTCTGTTATACCCACACAACCCTTGTGAAATCTGTGACATGCATGGGTATAAATGGGGACAGAATCTGGTGCATGGTTTTTATGTAGTGGCAGCAAGAGGGCAAAAAAAGGATGCTAGTAAATTCACTTACTTTATGACCTTCTGGGAGAAAATGCACCGAGAATCCACATCCTAGAGTCTTGTGTTTATGTATTAGAGGAGTAAAATACATTTTTATTTGTAGAAAACTTGGTGTCACCTTAAGGCCACCCAAATCTTCCAGTTAGTTTGTGGGTACTCTGACTTACTGGTATTTCTTATCAGTCAGATTTCTGGAAGATTTCCCCCCACTTTTTGCTTCTGTACTTTTACTGAGTTTCCATTATTGAGTTTGAAATTGATTAAACATGACCTGCTGTCAAATTCTTGCTGCACAGCAGGTGATCAAAATACATTCTTCTATCCTCCTCTGAGGATAGGAGTCCCAAGGGCACTTTAAACCTTTAGCTTTTTCACTTTGCTAATTAGAAAAGAATGATATCTAGCTAATAGGTGTGGAAAAACAACCCTGGGTTTAAGAAATGATCCAACTCTGACTCGTGATAAGGCTGAAAGTCCTATAATTTAATTTATCCCCCAAAATACTATCTGAGGTTGGTGGTACAGTATCTCCATAATTCTTTTCTGCAGAGGCCTAGCAGCTCCTCAAACACCTCATCACAAATAAATCATTTAAATATCCTCTGCCTGTCGTATAGCATGTCTTGGCTACCAGAACATTTCCTGTCAATCTTCAGTAATGGCTTGTGTCAGACTGGAACCTCCTGGGAAAGAAATGGGTTTATCTTAAAAAGTTTGAGTGTATCTCCTATATCTCCAATGTGTGTCACAGAAAGGGATTATTAAATATAGAATAAATAACTGAATTACAGAGCTATAATTCCATTGAGGGCTTCCATTTTTTACAAGTTGATTTAGTGCTCATGAAAGCTGCCAGACTGACAGCCCTGGAAACCAAAGTTCTCTTTTAACCCATGGAACAGGTACAGTAGTGGCAGTGCACTACTGCCAGTAGTAGTGCACCGGTCCCCAGAACATCACACTTTTTACTCTTTCCTGCTTGGAACGTGTAAGGGTGCAGGACTCACCCCTGCACCGTCTCCTGCTGGGGTCTTCCAGGAATTAGCTCTCCAGCCTCTGGAGTGCCCTCTGCAGGGCAGTGTCCTGCTACCGCTTAGCCCCCATGTTTCTCCCAGACCTGGTCCCCTGTTATCTGGGGAGCTGCCCCCTGGCAGTAACCCCTCGGTCTTAGGGTCTCCCCTCCCCAAGGAACTCCCACCCACTATCCCCACCTCACCTCAGTTTGAGGCTGACAGTTGTTGTTTAGCCCCCATGCCCTGGGGCAGATTGCAGTATCAGCCTTCTCATCACTGGCAAGGTTGGGTTGGGACCTGTTGCTTTGGCGTACTCCTGGGCTGCCCTCTGCAACCCCCAGTACCTATTAGCCCAATGCTAGACTGCAGTCTGGGGCTTTCCAGGCTGGAGCTTCCTGGCTCCTTTGCCTTTCCCCAGCCCTGCTCCACTCAAGTACCCTGTCTCTAGCTCCCTGCAAGCAACTCCCACTACAAACAGAGAGGGAGGGACTGACTGGGTCCTGGCTCATTGCCTCTTTTAGGGGCCAGCTGGGCCTGATTGGGGCATGGCCACAGCTGAGCCTACTTTCCCCAGTCAGCCTAGGCTTCTTGCCCCAGCCACAGCCCTCTCCTGTGCTGTTTTTAAACCCCTCAGGGCAGGAGCGGGTGACCACCCTGTTACAGAATGCCAGAGGGCAGCATTCTGAATAGGTAATTTAACTGCGGCACAGTAGTCATAAGACAGTGAGTGTTAGAGTCTGGTGTGCGAAGAGCTGTTCCTAGCTCTACAGAAACCTTACAAGCAAGTCTGCTTCAGTTTAGCCTACTGTAAAATGGGTATAAGAATGCTCTACCCGGCTCACACAAATATTCTGGTATTTGAGAGAACCAAGAGGAAGTGTGCCACTTGAAAGATATGTAGCAACTTTAAGCTTCCTTTTAAAGCCTAACCTTTATAGCATGGGACCTATCAATTAATTTACCTACTCCTTTAGGTAGCTTTATAAATTGGAAAAGAAAATCATGATTGAAATACATCCCCTCACTCTGCAATGCATCAATGCCTATAATTCCTCATAGAAAATATCTTTCCTGAAGTCTGCAGTGTGTTATAATCTCTAATTATGAATATGCTCACAGAATTTGTTCATCTCAAGATGCACTTGTGCATCTGTTGTTTATGTATTATACATTAAACTTTACATGTAGCTTTAGAAATATTTCTGCAGATGTGCACTTATACTCAAAAGACCACAGAAAATAATAAGTTAAGATGTGTGATGTGGTTGTTGGGCAAGGACGAAGCCACTCTGGCTTGAACGCCTCCATAACTAGCAGAACTGTACCTATAGATCTTTCCAAACTATCATCCCTATGAGGGCAAGGAAGGATAACACTAGGCAAGGCAGACTGTAGCCTTGTTGGGGAAGGGACTGTCTTATTACATGTTTGAACATCTAACACAATGGGGTCCGTATGCCTGACTGGTGCTTCAAGGTGTTCCTGTAATACAAATAATGAGAGAAAAATGACTGAGCTGCCATGTTTGGAGCATATAAATAATGATAAATTAATATCCCACTTGTTTTCCTGTTCTGAGTGACACTGTCCATGTAGAATCCTCTCTCTGAGTTACTCCCTGCCCCCCTTGATTTAACTGGAAGATGACTTTTCAGTTAGCTACCACAGAATCCGAGGAGACATCTAACACAGGGCTAGTAACTCAAAGAATTAAATCATTTCGCCACCCCCCGTGCTGATCCCGCGGCTCGGGTGGAGCTGCCGCAGTCATTCCTGTGGAGGGTCCATTGGTCCATGGCTCTGGTGGAGCTGCCGCAGGCATGCCTGCGGGTGGTCCACCAGAGCCTCGCGAGCAGCCGACCATCCACAGGCATGACTGTGGCAGCTCCACCGGAGCCATAGACCAACGGACCCTCCGCAGGCATGACTGCAGCAGGTCCACCGAAGCCGCCTGCTGCCCCCCTGGCAAAATGCCACCCCCCGAATAATTGTGGTGCCCTACACAATTGCCTAGGCAGCCTAAATGGTAGCGCCAGCCCTGCTGCTCAGTATGAATGAAAAGGTAGTATAGCACTTACACATGAGCTTACCTTTAAGCACATGTCACAGGGTGCACTCACCTCAAATGGTGCCTTCTCTTGGCGGCTCTGCAGATTAGCTTTGGCCAGGCACTGTCTTCTGGTGGTGTCTCTACACATCATTTCTTTCACCCTGCAGCCTCTCTCATTCCCAGAGATGTAGCTTCCTGTTCAAGGCTTGGCCCTCTAGCCAGGTCACTAAGTCCTTCATCTTCAGCCCAGGGAAATCAAAGTTTTTCCAAACCAGCTGTTCAGCTGGCTTCTCCAATGCCCTACACCACTTCCCAGTGACTGGTAGGAGAACCCAAGCCTGCCCTCTACATTGGGTTCCAGTCCCTGGACCCCATAACAAGCAGCCAAGGTCTATACAGTCCTACCCCTTGCTGCTGTTTCCCATGGCTTTTTCCTACTCATCTGTCTTCCCCCTCTTTCTGGGTTTGCCAGCCCATGCTCCCACCTTCCACAGAATGACTGTAGACTACTCCCTTACAAGCCATTGCTGCTCACAGCTCCTGGGCTTTATACAGGCCCCTCTGGTTCCTGCCCAGCTGAGCCCATTTCCAATTTGTGGTCTGTTCCCTGTCTTCTTCTTCAGGTGCAGCTTGGGCAGTTAATTGGCATGCCTAGCCAATTTAAACCCCTCAGGCCTTGGGTGGGATGGGCACCCCATTATAAGATGGCTAAGTCCCATTGGTTTCAATGGAACTTAAGCATGTGCTTAAGTATTTTGCTAAATCAGGGTCTTTGTTGTCAGTGGTAGTTATAATTTTGTTCTAAAATGAAAGAGTTAGTCAGTGTAGATTGACAGGACAGACAGTGCTAGACAGCTAGGCAACTATGCATCCTTCAGCCAATGCATAGAGGGCCAAATTGTACAAGATACAGAGACTGCCCTGCGAGGTGCTGGGTGCCCTCAATTCCCACTGAAGTGAATGAGTTAATAGCACTCTCCCCTGTGCAGGGCTGCCTGGGGGATGGGGGGGGGGAGTGGGGCAATTTGCCCCAGGCCTTGAGCACCTCAGGGGCCCCCATGAAATATAGTATTCTATAATATTGCAAATTTTTTTTTTATGGAAGGGGTCCACAAAATTGCTTTGCCCCAGGCCCCCTGAATCCTCTGGGAGGCCCTGGACCTGTGTGGGATCCAGCCCTCACATCCATGTTCCCCAGACAAAAGCCTTTGCTTACTGTACAGTGAGGAGAAAAACACACATGTACCCACGTGCACATCATCACCCCAACTTTCATTTGTCCATCTGTCTAGAAAAAAAACAGTGTTCTACAGTTGGAGTCCTGTATATTTCCCTTTTACTTGGTGACAAGATTATGTGGCTCTGCTCTTTGTGCTGATTATCTTGTACTGTGCAATAGTATTGCCAGAAACTTTAAATTGAACTCCAAATATCTTTTTTTACCCAGTCTTAGGGCTGTGTATGTTTCTAGGACCATAGAAGTTAGAAATTGCAAAGACTTTAGTAGATCATCCAAGCCATCTCTTTGCCAATGAAGAAATGATATTCCTTTCTTTTACTGTGACTGTTGCTCATGATATGGTAGTGCAAAGATTTTTGTCTATTTTCTTCTTTTACAGTAAGGATGTATACAGTACTATCCGGCAATATGAAATTACTGCAAGAAGTTGTAAATGCTGAAGAAAATGAGAAAGCTTTCACAAAGAACAAGGAGATAGACAGGTTCTTGCTGTAGCGTGCCTTGTGACAGCAAATAGAGACACAGCAGGCAAAGGACTCCAGTCTCAGAAGTCTCAAACAAAAGTTAACCTTTAAAAAAACTACAGAAAATGTGAAAGCCCATTAAAGAATTTTGGTTGTAGCGCATCTTGAAAGTATTCAGGTTCTCATATTTAAAAAAAATACATTTCCCTTTTGATGCCACACAGACAACATTGCTTTGTGCCAATCAGAATCATGCTGAAATGGTTGCTGGCAGTTCTGGAAAGTCACGAAGAGTTCACATGACAGAAGGCTGGCTTCTGGGGCAAGGGAAAGCCATACCAGTCACCCAGAACTAGTATGCAGTATATATAATATATGGAAGACAGCTGAACTATTGTATATGGAGGCTCAAGCAGAATCTAGGTGGAAGGCAGGTAGCAAAATATTCACCCACCCTATTCAGTACTTCATGTTTGGAGCTATTCTGACATGGAGCTATTGTTTCCATCAGTCTCTGTAACTATTGCATCCATATACTTTTTTGAGGGAGCCCCCAAAGTTCTCTTCTCTTTTATACACTGTGGAATCATTTCAACCTTAAAAAAACAGGTTAGATGTTCAGATATTACTGAGGTGGGGGGCCATTCAAGAACCTGTATATATAGATTTATTGATTGCTCTCCTCACATTTGAAACTTGCTTTTGTAATGGCAAACAGCAGTTAGACCCAAGATTCAGCAAAGTACTTACTTCCATTGACTTCAATACTTAAAGTTAGGCATGTACTTAAGCACCTTGCTGAATCAGGACCTCAATCCTCACTCTCAGCAGCAGTTCCTGCCTACCAACTCTCCTTGCAAGGTCTGACACTTTAAAATCAGTAGTCCTGGACATTTGTGCTGGTCAGCAAAGTACCTTGCTGAGCAATATCCCTTGCTGTCTGTTCGCGTATTACTTCAAATTGCTGCTGTAGGTTATGTCCTTTATACATTTATTGGCGAGCACCTGCATCTTGGATGTGGGATTCTAATCTCCACATGCTAGATGGCGCTGAATAATTTCCATTCCTCTTTTAGGCAAATCTATACTGATCAGAGCCCAGTAAAGGAAGACCTGCGACTACCTCTGGTTTTTTTGTTTCAAACATATCATCTAAGGCTTCCCTTATGGGTGGCCCATCTTTCCTTTGTGACATGGTAATTTCTTCATAGGTGGTACCTGACAAGTCTTTTTTTACCCTTAGAGTTTTTTTGTTTGGATTCCTTTCACTTCAAAATATCATTACCATTGCAAACAAGGAAAATGTGTTTATCAGAAACTGCAAACTCCTTTAGGGCCTCATAGGATTAATCACGGTTATAAAGTTTTATTAAACACAATTTTTGTTTAATGACAAGCTCCACCAGTCCTTCCCATTCCAAACCAATCCTGTCCTAAGGGTATTTCTAGCACAGCAGATTGTTTTCAACAGACTCTCAAGACAATCCCGATTACTTTGTCATGCACAGAGATATTTTTCTTCCTGGATAATTTGAACTTCCTTAAAAATCACATCTGTTTCATACTTTATTTATTTGTAATTTAAATCCTTAAATTGAATCTTTCATTACTAACATCTGGGCTTGAAATGCAGCCCACTTGAAAAAATACAAATTTTATTTTATTTGTAGTTACCCCCCCTTCACTCGGTAGCATTGATACAAACATTCCCTGGCCAGAGGCAAAACAGCCGGGTATCTTAAAGCTGTGATGCCATACCACGTGTAATATGGCTCACTTGAATGTCCCTGAAGTGACTGGCAATTTGCCCAGAATTAGACTGAATGCAAGTAATAAGCTGTAGAAATTCCACAATATTGACAATTAGATATCTCTATATAGCAGCAGCTGTGTATTGTTCTCATGGTATATTCCTCTCAAAGCACCTCCTAAAAAAAAAAAAAAAAACCTGGCAGAAGGTTGCAGGCAACAGAAAGGTAATATATATTGTATGAAATATCTCAAATTCAGATTAATAGGGATGGTTCTATTAGTACAGTCTTCTGCAATGGAAATAATGGCTGAAACAAAATGCCAGGGAATCTTGAGTTTATAACATCACATCTGTACTGGATAATTGCTATATTTTTAGCATTTTTTCAGAGGGAGATACCTACCCTCATTTCCATTCATTGTGAAAGTGAGGAAATTGGCATACTGGTGCGCCTTTGGATGCTATTTAGGAAGATGCTTCTTCAGTCCTTTTGAAAATTGCTTCTAAAATGTAAAAGATCCTTAGCATCCTGCATAACTATTTGGCCTTGAGCGGAAAGAGGACATTTGATGACAATAGGGTTAACTTCTTACCTAGTATTCAAAAAATCCAGCTCGTGCAGAGGGAATCACTGAAATAAATAAATATACTCCCTATCAGTTCTGCTGTCCTCCATATTTCAAAGTCTGCTTGCCAGCCTTTCCACAGAAAACACAGAAAATGAATTAATTGAGCATATATTTTACTCACCAGATGCAGCTGCCCACAGAGAAAAGATTCAAATTTTATTTTTTAAAACACACGTTTGAAGTTTGCATTATGAACTGCTAATCTTTGATATTTTGCCCAGTGGATGTAAATGGAGCTTGTTTCTGTCTGTTACCAGGCTTGTCAAACTTTGGTTTTTGTATCTGTTTTTATTGTAACAGAAATGATCATTTTTAAAGTAAGCTACAGTTTTTCAGAAGTACCATAAAACTGAGGGGACAATAAGATGTCAAGTTTTATATTGCAGATGCTAATTTATCAAGCTAATTACCAACAAAATGCAACTAAATTGCTGATAATCTTGCGACTGATTAATTCAGCAACAGAGATATTGGTGAGTATTTAAAGGTTAGGAAAGCAGCATCATAGTGCAGGATTCCTTTCCTATTTCTTTCCTTGCCATACATTAAGGATTATTTCTGCATTGTGCGGCATATGCAACATTTTGATCTAGGACAGATATGTGACCCATGTGTGACACAAATGATCAGAGACAGGAAGGATCAATTTATGCATCAGAAACAGGATGATTTCTTCTGGATGTTGTGACTACTCAAATTATTTCTAAAAGTATTTGGAAATCTTTTGCATGGCATTCTATTCATATTGCCCCTGTTCTGGCATCAATCATCATGTTCCTGACATCATATAGAACATGGTGACCGTATATATAGGAATTTGAAAGGTATACTTCAGGCTCCAATAGATCAGTCCTTAGACTGGAGATAGTATTCCCTTTTTTGGCAGGGATATAGAGACTCAGTTCTTCTGTCCTTACTCAACTCTACTGTTTATTGTCACGGAATTGAGGCTGCTGAGTCAGTGACTAATGAGGTCAGATCATGATGTGTACTTCTGTGAACTAAAGACAAGGCTGAGGCTGCAGGAAATTGCATCACTTGGGTCCTTCTACTGCCAGCAGCACAACATTAGGTCCCTTTGGTGCCGAATGTACTCCAATAAAGGAGGTTAAAAAGCCAGTACATTAATTGACTCCAGTACTGAGTCCCTTTTATAACCTGTGTTATCAGCAGAAGTACAAGTGTGGTGTAGTAAGGAATATCATTATGAAACAGATTTCCTGAGAGAGGAATTAGCTGGCTCTGGTGGTGATCCCTGTTGTAATGAACACTCTTCCATGTTTATGAATACAATTATAGATGTGCTCTTACAATCATGAAAAACACAGATCTCTTCTGCCTTGTCGAACAATTTCATGCAGGTTCTCAAAGGGTTAATGTGAAGTTTACTATTGAATAACATAAAATGAGCTGTAAATAATGTAATGATATGTATTGTTAAGCTACATATACTGTACCAGGTGCAAGTACTCCCACTCGTCACTTAGATATAATCTGGGGCAGTCAACAAACACAGATGTATTTTAACAAAAAGAGAGAGAGGGAGAGAAAGATAAAGAAAGAATGAACAAAAAAATTAAAACATATGTAAGATAATTTAACCAAGATAAAGATCCAGGTAAAACTTGGCCTATTTTTCAGTGCTTTAACTGCACCGTGTAAAACACAACAGTGTTTTGACTTGTTTTTGGAAGACGCATGAGCCAAACACGTGTGAAACACCTTGACAGGGCTTTTGTATAACAACAAGAAAACTGATAATCCTAAATCAATTACAAGGGGAAAAATATGAATCTTTGAATACTAGTAATTATAATGGTTATTTTTCACTTTTGTAGCACCTGCAAATGATGTACGGCATATATAACAATGATTCAAAAAGCTCTAATTAACTATTTGTTTTTTGTACTCATTTGCTGGCTGTAACCAGTGTGCATTAATGGACAATATATATATATAGATCTCCACCAAATATTATCCATTACTTTAAAGTGACTGGAAATCATGCATTATTGAGTTGGCCTCTGCTATGTTGGTTTTTTTAAAGCTTTATCAGATACTTTCGCTGAATTCCCAATAACACTCCAGGACAGGAAAACACGGTTGAATATTCTAGGCTGATCCTACCTAGTGGGGACAACTGCAGTCCATTTTGCAGAGCAATGACATGACTTCTGACTGATAGTGCCAGTCAGAATTCCTAACTGCTCCTACCAAATGTGAAAGAGCTGATTTTGGAAGACCTCCAGCCACAGCTTTCCACTGCTGACAGATTACTCTGGGCTATTCATGGAGCAAGATTAGCCTGACCATCAGGAAGAAAACTCTTTGTTCTGTCTCATTACCTAGTATGGATTGAACCAAAGTCAGGCAAAGCTGCAGCGATGAGCTAAATTCATACAGAAAGGGGATCAGCGATTATTCTGAAATGATGCTATTATGGTTTGGGTGAGTGGAGGAGGCAGATTTGTCAGGGTTCTAGGTAGGAACTGTGAAATAAAGCATAACTCTGTGGAAGGGGAGTGGGGACAGCTTGTGATGGGCACCGTTAGGTTTTTTAATATGGGTGCAAATATAACACCCCACCCCACAGAGCTCTATATTTAAATAAATGTACAAGTATGCCTGGGACATGACCAAGCCTGGGTGGATATAGCACTTTTCTGTGCTGTTGGGTTCCAAAGGCACTGAATAAGGACCAGCAGAATACTGAGTGCAGAAAGGAGGCGCAACAGTGCCACACAACGCAAATGCAAGATGGCTGCTGTAACCATCTGTAGGACATCAACGTCTGCTGTCTGATGGCAAGTGGGTTGCCAAAGCTTCTAAAGGCTTTGGCGCCTGAATGTAAATCGGATGCAAACTGTCCATCTGCTGCATGGCACAAGTGACAGCTAATTCTTTTTGCAGTCCGTAAGATGAACTAGACCTAAGCCAATCCATCCCTGCTTCTAATCGCACAAGGTCTGTCCTGCCCGTTTAATTAGCCAGACACACGAGCTACAGTGTGTGGTTTTGCATTTTCTCAGTACGTGACACTATAAAAAACAATGCTGGGGATGGGCTGTGAAACCAAAGGGGACACACTGCTGCTGCGGCAGAGAAAGCATATTGGCAATGTTCAAAGCATATTTGGGCATAACAGTAGTCTAAAAACCCCAATATGGATTAGGAAAGCTGACCAGATGTCTTGACTGACATATTTTAACACGATTCAAGGGTGCCCCTATGGTACACAAATGCAAACTATACAACTGTGTACTTTTTTCCACTGGAAATATGATACATGGATGCTTTTACTATAGCTGACAGTTCCAGTGTGAAG
This sequence comes from Chelonoidis abingdonii, assembly GCF_003597395.2. NCBI lineage: Eukaryota > Metazoa > Chordata > Testudines > Testudinidae > Chelonoidis > Chelonoidis abingdonii. The sequence continues at coordinate 70,934,832 of NC_133770.1, forward strand.
AGAGAGCTGCACAATGGTGGTGCTGTGGCCTTCTCATGTTAGAAACTCGTTGGAAAAGAGTTAGACTTGGATCCCTGTGGAAACAGATGACAGAAAGAAATTTTCTTCTCTAGACAGCTATCTACCTCTTTCCCCATCACATGGGTAGTAGGACATTTTTGGGATGCCTGGATGAAAGAGGGGAATGGGATGTGCTACACTGTTATGCTGTGTTCATTTCTAAACTGACCTGAAATTAAGGAAGTGGAATTACTGTCCCATTGTAGTCATTCAGTTGTGTGATTATAAGAAGGAGGGCATGGGAATGAGTAAATTGCAGAAGGTGCTGCAGGTGTGTGAGGAACAGGGAAGAAAGAAGATGAATAAATAAAAGTATCCCTTTTTTTCATTTAAGGAATATTTAGAGTAAGGGACAAAAGCTAAAAAAACCCAAATCAAAATACAAAAGCGTCAGTCTGGGCTGCCTGATTGCATTGTACTAACGTCAGCCAGCTCAACTTCTTCAACGTACTGAAAAAGATACATGTGCTTATTTCCATCATTCCGTAGCTTTGCCTTGTGCTGAGCTCCTTTCCCCTTCTCTCATTAGTGCATTGTCTTTTTAGACTGTAAGGCCTGCAGGGAAGGAAGCATGTCTTCATAGCTGGCTGCAAAGTGCCTAGCCCTCTGTTGGTGCCTATGCGAATAAAAATAGCAATCAAAATTTTCAGTCAACTACTTTTTTATTCAAAAGTGCTTTAAAATCATTAAAAAAAATAATAAGAAAACTGAACCCTGCATTATTCAAAAGAAAATGAGGTTACGAGGTAACCACAGCCTCTGTTTCTGTCATCATTAGAATGCATCATGGAATTTCTTCTGCACAGTTAATGCCTCCTATTAGCATGGTAGAGCCCAAATTTACAGTGTTTCCACAGATGAGTGTGTAACCAAAGGGACTCGCTGGTTTCACTGTGTATTCTTTTGTTTCCTGGTAAATGTAAACTTGTGTCTGTGAATTTATATGGGTTGCTTTGATCCAATTCTTTCCTTCATAAACCTTTCTTTTCACAGTAACCAGCTCCAAATCACACGTCGAAAACAAAAGATTTCCTAATAAAGCCAAAAGGTTTGGTTCATCAGTGAGGTCACAGATATAAAAGGCTAAAGTTCTGCCCAGCATATTCTGTGGTGCCAGCTGCTGGGCTGTGCATATTTGATAGAAACAGAATTCTTATTTAATACTTTGGATAATATAAACTTTATGCTGTGCTGGTGATAAAACTTTCTGGGAGCTTAAATTCAGATTTTATATCCTTATTTAGATCAGTAGTGAGCTCTTAAATGGCATTTTTAAATAATTTCCTTTATCATGGTGCTTCCACTTTACAAATGTAGATTTTAAGCTCCAAAGCTACACCCTTGTGCCTAGCTTGAGTAGTGGCGTGCTCGGGCAATCCATGAGGACAAGGGGTAAGAATTCTCCCCACAAAACTGTGAAGTGGTGAGTGAATCCCTTCACAGAAGATATTCCAGACCTCTTGTCTCTCATTGCAGTGGGGGAAGGACTGCAAGATCAGATAGTAATGGCAGAACCTATAGCCCAGCCCCCCACTGCCCTGTCCGCAAATCTCTTCTGTGTGTTGCTGCACTACGAAGCAGGGGTCTCCACATGAGGTATGTCTGTGAGTTCTTTGCAGCCTTTTTCCTCCCTGCAGATCATGCCTCCCTTTCGTCAGAGGATCTGCACCTGTTGTTTCTACAGGGTTCTGCTCTCAATCATAGAGAGGCAGGGTTTGTTCCTGGGAAATGATTCACACTTTGTATAAGTGAAAACTCCCACATTTGCTCTGTATGAGTGAATAATTTCCATGTTCTAAGCCTCACTTATGCACCCATAAAACTCTGCCGTGCCTCTCACCTCCATAATGGGGTTGGAGAGAAGAGTTAAATTAAGTGTACGGACTGAGAGAAGAAGTAAACATCTGCCCATGTAAGGATGGCTCCTGTGCACTCCCGGGAAATGCATTTAAGAGAAAACCTTATTCATAAATTTAGAAACTTGCTCTAGTTCCATATGGTTATAGGCTCAGTTACATGTATTACATACTTTGCAAATACTGACAGGGGCAGTATTGACGTGATACGAATAATATGCTAATGTGAATTTTACAGTTATATAATTAACTATAAAACTGGTGATCTAAAATAAAATATGCTAATAGCATTTGCTGAACCAGTACAATAATCTGGCAAACCATAATTGTCTTTACTTTTCCAAAACGACCTTTACCGTGTCTTTACTGATCAAAGGAAAGGTACGAAAACACACAGGTGAAAAAGTTCAGGTTGAAACCTGCTCAGATTGTAATATTCCCAGGAAGGGATTCTGTTTGTTATCTGTTTTTACAGTATTTTGCACCATGAGGTCCTAATCTATTACTGGGATTGCTAGGAGCTGCTTCAATACTACTACTAAACATTATTAATAGTAATAATAAATAATTAATAATGTATTTACATGCTCGTTTTTGACTGCCTTGTTGGCTATTGCTTCAGTTAACCAGTTTAGGTTCCCTTCTTGGCTCCCCCATATCAATTTCTTGCACAGAAGTCAAATAACTAATTTATATTTTAATGGGTCTTTTTATTGGTCTATATAGTGTGCCACTGAATTCCATAAATGGGCTATTCTAGTGGGGCGAGGTGAGGCGGGGAAGGCCCTGAGAAAATCCACAAGTTTTCCCCCATGGAATTTCCTCATCATCATTCCCATGAGTCATTTTGGTTCTGTGAAAATGGCAGGGATTTAAGCCCAAACAACTCATGGATCTTGGGAAATCTGCCACAGGTTAGGGCTGTCAATGTTGAATGCCATCACCTCTGTACTGCTCCCTAGGCAGCTCCAACTCCCTCTAGAACCTTCAGGAGCCATATTGCTATGAGCTTGCCTGATGACTTCTGGCCCCAGATATCTTGTTAAGAGCATGGAAGGGGAGCCTGATTCATTTCCCTTACTCTCTGATTGTTGCATGGTGGAAAGAGGTGTGGAAAGAGGTCATTTTCCCAGTGTTGCTCCCTTTTCACACACAGCCTATGGAAGTTACTGCAGCAATGGGGAAATGGAAGATGAGGATGCAGAGGCAACACTTCTCCACCTTTTTTACTCTGATGCAGATCCATCAGGTTGTCATCCTATGTTCACGCAAAGGAAATTATATGACTTATTATATTCTATTAGGCATAGCAATTAATATGGAATGGACTTGCTCTCCTAATGTGGTACAGTTATTAAATTATCAAATGTATAGAGAAATAATTCAGTGCAATACATTGTGTGATATATTAAACAATATAGTATGTACATCTAGCTATCTAATTTCAAAGCCACTTATTAGCATAGTATCTAAATGGTGATTGTAAATGGAATATCTTCCTGACCTCTATACTATGGTTCAAATCCCGCAGTTTTTAATAAGTTTTACTTATGCAACAATCTCCCACATTGTTACTTCATTGAATAATGGTGCATCAGGACAGTCTTGAAATTTGGCCCTAAATCAGAACACAGCTTTGTTCAGAATGACCAAAAGCTGATTTTGTTTCAAACTCTTTGGACTAGTGTGCTCCAGCATGATCCATGTCACGGTCTGATTTTTTAATCTGGTAGCAGGTTCTTTCGTGTTAGTTCTTATGCAGTAATCCCCCCGGCAGGACAAAGTTCTCTTGTCTAGAAAAATATTTTTGAAAAGACAAGGAGAAGCATTTGGGATACTTTTTCTTGACATCTTTTTCTGGGGAAAAGAAGATAAAGGGATACCGTGAGATATTGTAGAACCGTTGTCTTATCGCTGGGCAAATGTCTTCATCTTACACTGTAGAACAGAGAGCCCTTGCATTGTGATTAATAAGGCAACGCTCACTGGCTTTCAAAAATATTCTTTTACACTAACTATGCTTTTAATATTTGGATACTTTTGTACACAGAGACATATCCTTACATTGATTTTAAGGAAAAACTCTCAGTGATTTTATTGGCAGTGCAGAATAGGGAACGATGACAGAATCTGTCCTTCAGATGGCACCTTTGTACATTCTGGATTTCCATTTTTTGCATTTAGAACTTATCTTGGGCTTGGGCTTGACTTTAGTGGGAGTAGAGTGTTTGCCCAGCAGGTGCTCAGTGTCTTGCAGAATCACCCCCTCTGCATAAAATGTGGTAACTAATTAGTTGCATGACACTGTGATGGAGTATACAAACCCTATGCTGGGCCAAAAGTGGTTAAAGAACCCCACCTCCAGGTCCGCTGAGCATGCTCTGATTGGAGGAGCAGGTTCAAAGGAAGGTAGAAGCCAAAGCAAAGGGTGATGGATGGGCTGCAGGAGAGATGAATCCTTTTCTAGGAAGTCAGGCAGAAGTTAGAGCCTGCGAGTGGTCCACAGGTGAGTAAGACCCCAGGCAGTGCCTTCTCTGACCACTATCGCCTTTGAGAACCAGTAGTTCTGGCAGGGCTCTGCTTATTTGGACTTTTTTGTTTAACTATCGAGTGTTTGGACTGTAAGGGCCATAATTCAAAATGAAGGATCACATAGATAGGAAGTAACCACACTCCCTGCAGAGAGGACCTTGCTCATACTACTTTCCACAGGGACCTGGGCTGGGATCTGATAAAGTGGTTGGGTCTGGGTCTCTCTACCACACCCCACTTAAGGGAAAATGCCCAGATGTGGGTTGAGGCCAGAACACTTCTGGCCTAGGAGCAGGAACCAGACATCCCTACTCGCCTCCTGACAGAAAGCCAAGGGGCTGGAGGACAGGTGTGCTAATTGCTAGCTCACCCAATCCTCCATGCACCCTATCACAGGCATAAAGTTCTGATCTGATCCACCCCACCCTCTCCATGCCAGTGTCTGATCATTCTCTATAATACATTTTCTAGAGCTGTAACCAGTCATATTTTAAATGTCATAAACGATGGGGGTTCCACTACTTCCCTATTAATAGACTAATAGATCTCCCTATCAAGAATTTCCCCCCCCCCATATTCAACTTAGATTCTTCTTAAATAAAATTAATTTTAATTTCATCCCTTTGATCTGAGTTACATACACTTGTAACATCCAAAATAGTTCCTTTAATTTCTTGGAGTTGACACCTTTCAAATATTTATACATTGTTATCTTTTCCCCATTTACTTTTCACTTGACCAAACTAGATGTATAAGTCATATTTAATTCGTTTAACTTTCCCTTATAATGTAATCTTTCCATCACTCAACCATTTGCTGGCCTTTTCTAACCCCGCTCCTCAAATTTCTCAATATCTTTCTGAATACAGTATTCCAGGTATGGTCATATATAGCTGTGTAGAGAGGGGCTGTTATCTCCTTCTTCCATGGGAGGATGTTTCTTTCTATGGAGCCCAAATCTGTATGGGCCCTTTTCTCCTATCAAATGCAAATCACATTGCAAAATCATGTCTAATATGCTGTCCTCTCTCACCCCCCAGGTTTCTTTTAGAATTACAATAGAAACTCAGAGTTACTAGCACCTTGGGAATGGCGGTTGTAAGTAATTCTGAAATGTTCATAACTCTGAACAAAACGTTATGGTTATTCTTTCAAAAGTTTACAACTGAACATTGACTTAATACAGCTTTGAAACTTTACTATGCAGAAGAAAAATGCTGCTTTTAACCATTCTAATTTAAATGCAACAAGCACAGACACAATTTCCTTACCTTGTCAAATCTTTTTTTAAAAAAACTTTCCCTTTATTGTTTTAGTAGTTTATGTTTAACACAGTATTGTACTGTATTTGTTTCTGTTGTTGTTGTTGTCTCTGCTGTTGCCTGATTGCTTACTTCCAGTTGAACACCAATTCGTAACTCTGGTGTTTGTAACTCTGAGGTTCTACTGTATTGCATTCCAGGAAAACGGTGTTTATTATTTAGGGCTTAATCCAATACCTACTGAAGTACAGAGGAGTCTTTTCACTGACTTCAAAGGGCATCAGATCAGGCTCTTATTATTTGTATAGAGCTATGTGTGTGAGAATAGTGCTTTAGAGACATATCAGAAGAGCAGGTCTCTACTTTGTGGAGCAAAGAGTCAGATAATTTTTGTTCAGAAGTGTGAGCTTAATTTTTTTTTCAAATTAAACCTCATTCTGTTATTTTCTGCCTATCCTCTTTAGTCTCTTTGTATTTCTCTGAGTTAGCAATTCTCCCAATTAAGCATTGTCTGTAAATTTACCTCCACTTTCAGATCATTAATAAAATTTACTGAACTAGTTTTCAAACAGGGTTTTAGAGCATACGATAACTGTAATATTGTATGCTATGGTGCATCTTTAAAGCTAAATTTTAATGAGTCGCAGAGCCTACCTGTAAAATTGTGCCTAGAATGAGTTGAAAGGGGTATCAATATTTTTTCCCAAAAAATATTTCTTGCAAAAGTTCTGAGGAGAAAGAGACAATATTTCTTAAATCTATCTATCTTCCAGCCTTGCTTTTTTGCATTAATTTTTTATTTAAAGTTTTTCATTCCCCAGCTTGCAAACCTTGTAATGAAAGTGCTTCTAGGATCAAAGGAAGTTATTTTTGTAGTATTACCTCATTTTCTTTTATTAAAATAGAGAATGGCTTTGAGTTATGCATACATCTGGTCAAAAGGATAGGAACCCTAACCATACTTTCATTTTCTTTCCCAGGGATCAGGGATAAATTGAACTCGCAGTTTCAGTCCCGCCAGGACTTGTGCCAGAACTTGGGGCTTCAGCCCTTCAGGAGGTGTACCAAGACTGCAAGGCCCCTCCCCTGTGGGCTGAAGCACCAAGTTCTCTTGCACCCGAAGCCCCAAGACCCAGCATGAGTGGGAGGCGTGCCGGGACTTGGAGCTTCTGGCTCACCTGAGGCATGCCGGGACTCCGCCAGGACTTGTACCGGGACTCGGGGTGTCAGCCCCACCTGGAATGTCTGGGCTCATGGCTTCAGTCCCTCCTGGGTACGCCAGAGCTTGGAGCTTCAGACTGGAGTTTCAGCTGAAGCCTCGAGCCCTGGTGCACCCTGGCATGCCTGGCAGGGCTCAGTTTAGGGAGGGTGGGGGAACACCTGCTCCCCAATTATGAGTCAGCCCCAGGCATCTGTTTGGCTCCTGCTGTCAGCTCCTCCCAGGATTGGGGCTCGATTTAGGGAGGGTAGGGGGGCACCCACCACCCTGCTTTCCATGTCAGCTCCCCCGAGCCCGCCACCATGCAGCCAGTCACTCCTCTACCCCCATCAGCCCCACCCACATTAACTGCCCATGCCCCCCAGAGTTTCGTGGTCTGGACAAAAAACTCTTGGCAGTCTGGATTTGGCCCACAGTCCACCTACTGACTCCCCCTGCAATAGGCCTTCGGTCTATTACACAGCATTGTATGTGTTCACTGAATAGGGATGCGTGTGGTGTGAAAAATGTTTCTTTGGAGTCCAGACTTTGACCACACCTTGACCAAGAAATCTGGACCGTGACAAAAAATAATTGACTACCTCTGCTCTACACGAATAGAATAGAATAGAAGTATTAGGTTTGTTATTGGCCCCCTACACAGTGATGTCAGTGACTGGTATGGGAGGAAGACTGCTTGCAAGCTCTCCACACAATCTGCACAGTCTAGCACAATAAAGCCCTGACTCTATTGTGAAAAAACCCTAGGGTGACCAGATGTCCCAATTTTATAGGGACAGTCCCTATTTTTGGTTCTTTTTCTTATATAGGCTCCTATAACCTCCCACCTCCTGTCTGGATTTTTCACACTTGCTGTCTGGTCATCCTAAAAAACCCTCAGTGAGGTTTTCAGAAATATTTTCTAAAAGACATAACAGTATTCCACTGCAGTATTGTTCCAAAATGAGGGTTTCATCTTTCATTCTGTTCATTTCAGTGGGAGTTTAGGCTGCTCAAGATGAAGGATAGGGCAGTAAATAGTGATCTCCTCAGGACATGATGACTAATAACTAGAGCGGGGTGAAATTTTTTGCCTGAAGTGCTTTTTGGTGAAAAGTGTAGATTTGGATCAGTCAAAACATGTTGCAAATTTGTGTCAATTTCTGCAAATTGTTTTCATTAAAAAAAAAACCTTAAAAAAAGTTAATGTTTGGGTTCAAATGGCATTTTGTTTAAAATTTTCTTTAATTTTATTTTTAAATATGTTTTATATTCCCAAAATCTATGTAATGGTTTATTGAACCCAAAACAACTTTTTTCCAACTTTTTGATTTGCTGAAAATTCTGAAAAATTTTGGGTTTGGGTCAACCCAAAATGATGTTTTTACCTGATATTTTTCAATTGCCTGTGAACTGAATAATACATTATTCACAGAACTCTACTAATAATTAGACACTAGCTAAATTTGTGTTAGAAGACTTAATTTGTTTGCAAAATGCCATTTAATGGAAAGAATCAGTATTCAGTATGATAATATTTACCTGTCCAATGCTATCATAATATGGAGACCACAGAGTCCTTTTAAAATTTATGGATAAGAGAACATTTTCCAAGATGTCCTGGGTTATTTAAGCATCCAACTATTTTCCAGGAATTACAGATGAACCCACGTGGTCTACTGGTTAAAGCACAAAATTGTGAGTCAGAATATTTGGATTCAGTTCCTAGCTCTGTCATAGACTTCTATGTGACCTTGAAGATGACCCTTAACCTCTCTGTGCCTCACTTTCCCTATCTGTAAATTGGGCATCATCATAACACCTGCTCCTGATGGATGTTGTAAGTGTGAAAAGCATCCAGGATGTAAACACTATGTCGTAACAGTTTGCTTTAAGAAACATAAAATTACATGCTAGAATACTAGCAAGGATCTTGGTCTTTTGTGAGTAGTTCTTACTCATGACAGTGGTCTTATTGAGATGAATAGCAATGTGTGCATGCCTAAGGGCAACTGAAATGAGGGAGAGCTGCAGGTTCTCTAGATCAGCAGTTCTCAAACTGTGGTTTGGGACCCCAAAGTGGGTCGCAACCCCATTTTAATGGGGTTGCCAGGGCTTGCTTAGACTTGCGGGAGTGCAGGGCTGAAGTCTAAGCCCCACTACCCTGGACCGAAACCTGAAGACTTTAGCCCTGGGCAGCGGGACACAGGTTATAGGCCCTTTGTCTGGGGCTGAAGCCCCTGGGCTTTGGCTTTGCCCTCCCCCGGGTGACAGGACTCGGGTGGGTTCAGGCTTCACTTCCCCATCCTGGGATCATGTAATAGTTTTTGTTGTCAGAAGGGGGTCACAGTGCAAAGAAGTCTGAGAACTCCTGCTCTAGACCAATGTTGGTCTGACAAATATTAGGAAATCACAAAGGAAATTAGAAATACCTTTCTGATATCTGAATGGTAAATGCATCTTTCCCATGTTGCCAAATCTATTCAGAGCAATTTATCCAATGGTTAAACTTTGTCTGCAGTGTAATTGCAGAAAGTGTGCTAATAATAAGCTTTTTTGGGAAATCACATCAGTACAAGTTATTAATAAGTTAGACTTATAGAGATACCTGTGGATATCTGTTGCTATTAATGATGTAGAATGAACAGGAATCAAAACGCTGTATGTCTTGTTAGTAGAAATCTATCAAACGTACACAAAAAAGCCCCCTTTGAATTATAAACGTTCCAGACAAAACCGACAAGACCAAAAGCTTCAACTAGGCTGAAGCTGTTAGAATATAAAAAACCCAACCCAACCCAAACACTCCCCACCCCAGTAAATAGAGGTTATTGTACCTGTTAACAGCGACTTACCAAGTTCTGGTTAAAAAATATAGGGATGAGCCAGAATAATCCTTTTTGTGGCTACCAGGCTAATCCAGCCAATGGTAACACTCCCATTGGTTGCTTTGAGGGTTGGCTGTGGATCTAACTCACTGTAGCCTGGTGGGTATAAAAATTCTTATTTTAAAAAAAATGAATATGTATTAAATATAGACTGCATAGTTCATTTAAACTTACAGTAGAAGTAGAAGTTCATTTTCCTTATAATTTGTATAGTGTATTTTTCATTTTCAGGTAATAACTTTGCAATAAATACAGCTCAATTCAATATAACAAGCACATTGTTATAAAACAGGTATTACAGCTAAGATGATTTTAGCTTGTTTTAGTATGCAGGAATCATGTTTAGTTATACATTTTTTTTAAATAATGGCTGTAGCCAATACAAAGTATCCTCTTTATCTATTAGTTAACAGGAGAGTTTTTCAAGATTTGCCAAGTAATTTACATATATGTACTGGTTAGGAATGTTCACAGTTGATGAGGACTTTCTGTTTCATAAGATTATTCATTTTTTCTTTTAAAATTTAGCTCTTTAAGTACATTTTCCTCACAAGATTGAGATATATTTTCAGCTATATTTCTGTTACCTAGTATGAAAAATGTAGGTGCAATGGGTAGACCGGTATTTATTTGCAAGAAAATCAGATATAGTAATTATTTAATTCAGTAGACGAATATCACCATAAAGGTTAGGTTTATTCAACATAGCACGCACCACCCAAAAATCATAAATACTGTAGTTCTGTGCTAATTGACAATGGCAGGTAATAGACTATCATTTCAGTTCCCTTAGCTACTGTATCCTTTTCTAGCCTTCATTCTTCATTGTTATTATCAAACTTACTTCAGCATTCTTATATCAGCAGCATTTAGTGACATTGCAAAAACATGGTTCATAAAGGCTGAACTTTTAATTGTGATGAGAAATAAGTTAGCTTAATTATTCTATGTAAGTAGAAAAGATGTGGGTTGTTCTTCTTCCTAAGTCCTTCCTTCCTAATTGCAATTCAACACCCTTTTTAAGCATTGCTATGTATGAACTTCATGCTGCTAGACAAATAAATTCTTTGGAAAAATGCACATTTTTATTTGGAAATAATGCCATCTCTTTGTTAGATTTGCGGCAATCCTATTTTGCCTCTACTGTTTTAAAGTCGAAAATGAAAAATTATATAGAAGATGTTTGTGCATCATATTGTGCTGGATGGTATGTAGGTCAGCATGCTGCACCATAGCAGATAAGGCACAGTGAACAAGTGTTCTATGTACTTACAAGCAAATATCAGTCATAATAGAAGTAGACAGATCTACAAGAGCGTTTTGGCTTAGGAAATGTTTCTTGTCATTAGCATTTAAAAAAAGCTATGAGATTCAGGCCTATCAGCACCGATTCACAGCAAAGCCTGGCTTGCACAGGTTGTTATCTGTTCAGTACAGAGGTGCAGCTGGTTAGCAAATGGATTTGCAGATTTTTTGTTTTTTTTTTAAGCAGGGATGAGTAAAAAGGCAAAGAATCAGGTACTTACAGCCCATTCAGAATGTAACAATTTTGTTTGTGTTATAAACCAAACCTTCTGTTTTTTGCAAACTGCATTATTTTTAGAAACAGAACCAAGAAAAAACGGCTGATTTAAAACAAAATCTTTATTCATATTCCAGTATCCCCAAGGGCTCCAATATCCATAAAGTAATACCAGCAAAGGGAGCAATGAAAACTGCAGACTTCCATGAATCAGTTTACGATGCTGCTTTATTGTCTGAGCAGTCAAGTCAAAAGGCAACAGTTAATATTTTTAATTTTTTGTTTCCTTCTTTACATGTACTTGGGTTGTGAAGGGAAAAATATATGACTGATTCCTGAATGGTATAGCTAAAGATTAGTGTAGTTTTTATTTTGTGTGCAAGTGGAAGCAATGTGCTTGGTGATAATGATCAAGAATGACATCTAAAGTAATGCAATAATACCCTAAATAGAGACTGCTTCGTACAGTGTGCATAAGCATATAATATGGTATGATATGCTACTGTATGGTGTGCATAAGCTTCTGGGGACTGATTTTTTCCACTTACAATAGGCCTTTTATGCTTATCTGGCAGGGTAAAAGGGCCTTAAAGTAGGTGGAAATGACCCCTTGTGAAAATGTACTGAGCCAGGGGCTCCTAGGGCTATGCAGAGCTGTTGTAAGGGCTTTACACCAGTCCTTCTACCAGCCTTTGGTGAAAGAGGTGTGTCCAGAATGCTCTGCACTATGGTTAATCTTTGCTCCCCAGGGCCCATAGGGGCTGCTCTAACTTATTCTAGGAGCCAAGCAGACTCCTGCATGGCCCAGAATACAGAGGCCTTTGGGTGTAAAGGAACACAAGGGCCTTAACCCCAGTCCCTGCCCCAACCAGTAGATAGAGTAACTGAGGATCGTGTTTATGAATAGTGTATGAATTTATATAAAATGATTTTACCTGGAAGGGGAAATGGATGGATCCAGTATCTTTGCATCATAGGTCTGACTTAGATTGCTGGGCTTGCATTGAAAAAAGGTTCTAGACATGGCTGATGCTTTTTATTTTATGTAATTTTTTTTAACACTGTTTCAGAATTCACTGAATTGGGAGGGGATAGGTGAGGACCAAGGAGATATAAATCGAAAAACAATGCTCTAAAATTGAAGAGTGTATCAATGATAAAAATATCAAACGAACCTTCCAGATTGTAAAAAATCTGATGAAGGAAAGATGGGACCAAAGCTAATGCAATTCAAGACAAAGAAGGGAATAGCCTTACAGAAGAAAAGGACATCATTAATAGGTGGCCAAGCACTGAGGTACAACTGCATCTGCTTTAACCCCTCAGACAGAGACCAACACCTACAAAATCTCCACCAAGCATTCTCAAAACTACAATACCAGCACGAGGAAATAAGGAAACAGATCAACAGAGCCAGACGTGTACCCAGGAGCCTCCTACTGCAAGACAAACCGAAGAAAGAACCAACAGGACTCCACTGGCCACCACTACAGCCCCCAGCTAAAACCCCTCCAACGCATCATCAGGGATCTACAACCCATCCTGGACAATGATCCCACTTTCACAGGCCTTGGGTGGCAGGCCAGTCCTTGCCCACAGACAACCTGCCAACTGAAACGTATTCTCACCAGTAACTGCACACCGCACCATAGTAACTCTAGTCTCGGGAACCAATCCATGCAAACAACCTCGATGCCAACTCTGCCCACATATCATACACCAGCGACACAATCACAGGACCTAACCAGATCAGCCACACCATCACTGGTTCATTCACCTGCACGTCCACCAATGTAATATACGCCATCATATGCCAGCAATGCCCCTCTGCTATGTACATTGGCCAAACTGGACAGTCTCTATGGAAAAGGATAAATGGACACAAATCAGATATTAGGCATGGCAATATAAAAAACCTGTAGGAGGGCACTTCAACCTCCCTGGCCACACATATAGCAGACCTTAAGGTGGCCATCCTGCAGCAAAAACTTCAGGACCAGACTTCAAAGAGAAACTGCTGAGCTTCAGTTCATCTGAAAATTGACACCATCCGCTCAGCGATTGAACAAAGACTGTGAATGGCTTTGCCAACTACAGAACCAGTTTCTCCTCCCTTGGTTTTCACACCTCAACTGCTAGAACAGGGCCTCATCCTCCCTGATTGAACTAACCTCATTATCTCTAGCTTGCTTGCTAGCATATATATACCTGCCCCTGGAAATTTCCACTACATGCATCTGACGAAGTGGGTATTCACCCACGAAAGCTCATGCTCCAAAACATCTGTTAGTCTATAAGGTGCCACAGGATTCTCTGCTGCTTTTACAGATCCAGGCTAACACGGCTACCCCTCTGATTAATAGGTGGACAAATTGCTTCAATCTATACAACCACCAGACAAATGGAGATCCCAGTGTCCTAGACAGCCCAGATTCAACAGAGGAGGATGACTTTCCAGTACTGCCAGAAGAAGTGGAGACAGCTGTGAAAGGCTACAGGTATTAACAACATCCCAGCTGAACTGATGAAATTTGGAGGAGAAATAGTAATAGATCTCCTCACCAAGATCTGCAACAAGATCTGTCAGACCCATGAGTGGCCCTCCATCTGGACACAGCCACTAATCATCACTGTGTCAAAGAAAAGCAACCTGCAGTTGTGTAAAAATTACTGGACCATAAGCTCAATTAGCCATCCAAGCAAAGTGATGTTGAAAGTCATATTGAATAGATTGAAGTCGCAAGTGGAGAATATCATCGCTGAAGAACAGATTTAGAACTATGTTAAAAGTGAAGTATTTTACATGCATCATAGATGCTACAAAACCTGTCCAGTAAAATAGAATTCCTTGAATACATTGCCAATTGCCTACAAGCAGAGAAGTTAGAATAAAAGGAATAAACACTGGTGAGCAAGTGTGAATAAAAGAACTGGAGTGAATATCTGGGGATTATACAAGCATTGAAACTATGAGCTGAAGTACCCACTGAAAATATACATTGCTGACTGGAAAGGGGAAAGAATGTACATATTGAGCTGGGAAGAGGAGAGAAAATAAATGATCTCCAGTGAACTTTGCTAGAGAATCAGGCACGTGAATGTTAAGCTTTGGTTTTGCATAGGGCAATGTTGAGCTTGTGGAAATTGAATTTAGATCAGTCAGGATTAAATTGTGGGAGCTTTGTTTTTTAGCAAACAGTTATCTCGACCAATGAAGTTTAGATGTGAGGCTAGTGACTGGCACAAGAATGGATGTCTCCCAGGCTGAGTGTCCAGATGACCTTTGCAGGGGAATAGAGGTAGGGCGGGGTAGAATTCCTGTCCCTCCAGTCCAAATTAATTTTTCAGTCCAACACCCTTCTATGAAACTAGACCAGTTTTTCCAGATCAAAATGAGATTATTTTTCTCTGCATTCCATGGGCCACATTCTGTTCTCAGATGTCAATGGGGGTGGGTTATAGGTGCTACCGAGAGCTGAATTTGGCTCTATACTTGTGATAGCTGAGAAAGAAATCCAGCATGATTTTCATTGCTTATTATCTTAAAACATTAGGCATGTACTGGAGGGCCTGCTTCTGCAGCCAACGCGAGTTTTGCCATTGAGAACAGGAGTAGGTTTTGAATGGGTGACTGGAGAAAACCAGTCTGGTAATGCAGTAACATTTTATGAACTGTAGCCATTGATTTACATGGCAGAGACTGTATTCTGAGATGAGTGACACTTATAAATGATAGCATTAATAATTTGTCTTGCTTGCTTCATGGAGTATGAGCATAAGGATAAGTGCAAAGCAAGCTTCCCCAGTCCTTATGTGTTGGTTAGGCAACAACTCATGGCCTACCTGACAAGCTGAGATGAGGGGAAATAGGCAGATTTTTCAGGATTGTGACCTAAGAACTGAAACAGCAGAAGTCCAATATGTGGAGAGTCATGCCTTTGTTATCTGTCATTATTAAAGTAGGTGATTTTCAATGTAATGCAGAGACATTGATGATACGACCTTGTTTTGGATCAGAGGAATTCTGGATAGATGAGGCTCTACTGCATGTCAGTGATGTCTAGTATTTGTTGGTGACCTGCCTTGCTTATCCCACATATCGTAAATAAGAAAACATTGTGGGCCATGTTTGGAATAACATTTTGTAACTAACTCTCTGTGTTTGGAAAATGGGGACCGGATCCTCCGTTGGTGCAAAATGGGGTAGCTCCAATGCAGTAAACTGAGGTATGTCAATTTAGACCAGCTAAGGATCTAAATGCAGGTTTTTAAGAAAACAGGATTTATCATGTTAGATCAGAACACTTGTCTAGTCCCATACTCTGAAAGTGGCCTGCACCTAAAGATTCAAAGGGAGAAAAGTAAAACAAACAAACAATAAGCATAACACATCTAGTCAGATACACTGCGTACAGTACGTTAGCTAAGTCAGGTACATGGACTTTGTCAATTAAATTGGTTGACTTTTTTGTTCATGAACCCCATCATCAGCAAGCCCTGATCCTGCTCCTACAGATGCCAGTGATGGCTTTGCCCTTGATTTTAACCGGGGCAGGATCAGGTCTTTGTTCACAAGAGATTTAACCTCAACCACACAGCAGGCTGCAAATGAGGTGAACCTGGCTAAGTGGACAGTTCCATTAACCTCATTGGGGGTTTTATGCTCACTCACAAAAACTGCTCCTGAGTATTTAGTTAAATGCGGGCAAACACAATTCGTCTATTACTACTCTATTGGGGAAGGAACTTCCTCACACTCAGACCTTTCCTTACTGTTTAAGTACTGCTGCCTTCATCCTCTACAAAGTACTGTGGAAGCTTGACTGCTTTAACAACAATGACCAACAAAAATGTTGGAAATGAAACTGAGTTCAGGTGCAGTAACAAAAACCAAATGCTAACAAATGGAGAATTCACTGGAAGGTTAAAGAGTGTTGTGTATACCTTAATTGATCCAATAGATAAAGTATTAACATTAGGGGCCAAATTTCTAAGAGCTATCCACCTTTTTCGTGCCTAGAATTATATTAGGGATTTTCAGGATTACATCGTGTTGGCCTAATTCTGCTCCCATTGAAGCCAATGGTACATTGCCTTAATTGGCACTCCAGAGAAGTAAGTGGGAGTTATATCATAGAGTTCAGTGGGAGCAGAGTTAGACCAAGGCTGAGTGCTTTTAAAAATCTCATGTAGGAAGCTATGTAATGGCCTGATGTGTATGCACTGTCAGGGGCACATCTAAGCTATAGGAATTACTTTGTAGTTACTTGCACCCACAAAATTGCAGGTCCAAAAAAGGAGACAGGGTTGAGGCAGGCTAGATTTTAAGGACTTGTCTACATGGTGCATTAGTCCACACTAGAGGAGTGTAAATTCTAGTGTGCACGAGCATGTTGTGCACTAACTGACTCTTGTGGATCCTGCTGCTATGCGCTTAATAAGAGCATAAGAACATTAGAATGGCCGTACTGGGTCAGACCGGTAGCCCAGTATCTGTCTACCAACAGTGGCCAATGCCAGGTGCCCCAGAAGGAGTGAACCTAACAGGCAATGATCAAGTGATCTCTCTCCTGCCATCCATCTCCATCCTCTGATGAACAGAGGCTAGGGACACCATTCTTTACCCTTCCTGGCTAATAGCCATTTATGGACTTACCCACCATGAATTTATCCAGTTCCCTTTTAAACATTGTTATAGTCCCAGCCTTCACAACCTCCTCAGGTAAGGAGTTCCACAAGTTGACTGTGCGCTGTGTGAAGAAGAACTTCCTTTTATTTGTTTTAAACCTGCTGCCTATTAATTTCATTTGGTGACCCCTAGTTCTTGTATTATGGGAATAAGTAAATAACTTTTCCTTATCCACTTTCTCCACATCACTCATGATTTTATATACCTCTATCATATCCCCCCTTAGTCTCCTCTTTTCCAAGCTGAAGAGACCTAGCCTCTTTAATCTTTCCTCATATGGGACCCTCTCCAAACCCCTAACCATTTTAGTTGCCCTTTTCTGAACCTTTTCTAGATATATCTTGTAGAGAAGGGCTGATTCCTATTCTGGTAGCTTGAACTTAAAAAAAAAAGGATTTTTGCCATTAGTTATCTTGTCTCTCTTGGCATTTTATTCTCTCTATCTAACATTTTAATCACATAAAAAATCTTTGTCACAACCTCAGGGCTAGATTGGTTTTGCCAAGCCCTTTTAAAAGATTATGAGAAATGGAAGGTTGGCCTCCTCACCCTTTCACAGCTAAATTCAGTTCTAATATCATCAAAGCAACATAAAAATACACAAAACAACCTTGTTGCTTTTTTGTTAGGGTCTCAGATTATCAGCCTAAGGGTCCACATTCAGCATTCAGAGATGGCTATAGAGCTGAGTAACAGTCGCAGGTAATAGATTCCAGAACCAAAAATCATACTTCACCATGGATCCAGCCCACCATCCCTGTTGTATGCTTCATGCTGGCCCGATGCCATCTGGCTATTTGCCCAGGTTTAATTAACAGAGTTCACCATGCTCACAAGATACAAACTTCCCAAGATAATGCACACAGTCACGGCACATTCATTAAGTGTCTCCCAGTATCCTCCATCCCCTATAAATGTGGACACACAAACAGAAATATATACAGACACACAAATACACACATACTTCTTTTAAATGCTTCTGTGGCAAATGAACACCATAAGTACATATTTTCCCCCCCAGGAAAATACTTCTGCCCCCAAGTGCATAAACATGGAGAGCCTGACTCCTCTGAAGTTCCTTGCTAGCAGAGTAAGGTATGACTCAACATGACTAGGGCTGGCAGAATCAGGCTCTTAGGGCAAGACTGAAAACCCCTTACTCACACTGCTGAGTAGTTACTCACATAAGTAATGGGGCTGGAGTTAATGGGGCTATTTGGGTGAGTAACTGCTCAGTGAGAATGAGGAGTTCACAGTCACCTTTGTAATTTGGGTATGAAATAAACTCATGCTGTGTTCATATTTGGCTATGTTAGAAATATTTTATTGGTATTCATCCTTCTATGGATCGGGGGGATGACGATGACTTCCAGGCCATGTCTGTTAAAGATACAAATATTGGATTTTTAGCTAAATAACAACAATGAAAATGAAAAAATGCCGAAGAAAGAATTTTGATAAAAGCAAGCAAAACTGTTCTTGATGTTGGAGCTTGTTGTGCTTTATGGAGGAATTCTGCTGTTACTTTTGAAAATGTAAAACCAGTTCCAAAGCACATTGGCACATGCATGAAACTGCAATACTCACTTGGCACAGCTTGTTCCCATTGCTGGCAGTGTGGCACATGGACCTCTTTAGCCTCTTTCTCTGTTGTTTTCTGCACAAGAGCCAACCATTGTGGCTACTCATGAGGCAAGGTTGGCAGCTGAAGAACCCAGATGCCAAGCTCTGGACTGTATGTCTGTTAGGTTTGTGGCTAGTCTCTTCCCTAGCATCTGCCCTGGCACTGCAACGGGCTATGCAACTGTGTATGGAGCTGGGTTCAGGATTAGTCTTCTGCTGGCTAGTATGCTCTTCTGGTCACTGTTTGCCTTTCAGATTACCCTTGATTATCAGGAATGTGTTTCTGTCATGCACACTCCAGTTCAGACACATGTATGTGCAGTGCCGTCTTACAGCCAAATCGGGGTGCTCTTCTTTCTCAGCACAGTAGGTTTTCTAGCCTGAACCCCATACTCTCAATTGTCTCACTTGAGCTGAGAGAATTTTAAATCAAAACATTTGCTCATATATAAAGCCCACCTGATCTTCCCTTGGATAGGAGAATCCACCATATGCCTGATGAAGGCCTGAAGATTCCACCATTTTTAATCTGCATTAACACCTGGACTCTCAAGATCTCATATTGGGATCTGGCCAGTACTCTTATGATTGAGGACAGGATGCAACTGACTTGAGAAATCATCAGTGTTGCTCTTTAATCCACCATAAGTGCAATGTGAGACATTCCACTCACCCCATGGTTGCCAGCTTCATGAGTGGGAAACCATGAACTCAACAAGAGACTGAAACTGGATAACTTGCAAGACAGCGGAAAACAGTGCCAATGTGAGCCACGGGGGGCAAATAACTGTTCTTTAGCAACTGGTTAACCTGAAGATTTTATATCTTTTAACAACTGTCCTTAATCTTGTCTTTTATACATATTTCTGCTCCTTTCTCTCCAGGTACCTATACATCCATCCTACTAGAATGGGCTGGTAGGAAGAATGAGGAATTGCTTCTGGATAAAATTCTATGGCACTATATAAATCTGCAAGTGGTACCTACCCCCTGGCTAGTGAATGCAGGCCTCACTGGTCTGTTATTCTCTGCCTCCAGGAGTCTGAAGCCTGAGTTTCAAGTGTGCTTTCTATTTCTAGGGTCTCCTAGTTTGCAGCGTACTGCTGCTGTCTTACACACACAAAGCTATGTGATCAAAGGGTGTGTGTGTGTGTGTGATGCAGGTGTCTATGGCAGCTTGATGGGAAGCCTATCATACATACCTCTAGCATTATGAAGTTGTATTTTGTTTGGAAAAGTCTTGACCAACATTTTTTTAAAAGAATGCAATGGGAAAATGGCGAATCAGATTGTTTAGCAGATAACTGAAAAAGGTATGTTTGTATCTGTATCTATAGAAGCTGCAGAGGTTACACTGATTTATTTTCTTGCATTTTTCTGTTTCCCTCTCATGCTTTAAGTACATGCTATAGACCACTCAAGGTGCAAATATGCAGGGGGAATTCAATATGCAGCTCGCTACTGCTGTTTTACTGATATTCCAAGCCACTGTATCCCATAGCAAAGCCTTGTCACAAGCATGGTGTAGCCTACTGATTCAGCACTATTACTTCCAGAACTACTACATATTCAATTCATCTCCAATTTTTTCACCCAAAGATACTTAAAAAAAATTCTATTTGGAGGTGCACAGTCCAAGAAGGGCCAATGTCCATGTTACTATTTCTGACTGGAGGGATATCAAAAATGTCTTTCGTAAGATGTATAAGATTCTGTTTGGACCAGAATACTTTACAGCTGTAATGCCTAAACCTGCTATTTCAATTTTCAATAAGATCTCAAGTGCTAATTTAAGCATGTTACATACTCAAAATACCATCAAAGAAAGTATTTTTCCATCTCCGATAAAATCAATGACCATCTGGAAACCTTACAAAAATTAGATATAACATCTCATGAAGCTATCCCAGTGAGCAACATACTTAATTAATTTGCACTCTCTCAATTATTTTTGGAATTACCAAAAATGGTAATATGTGCTTATGCTTATGTAATGTTTGTTTGTGTTGGTGATGTAGAAATAAAAATGAATTTTTCAATGGCTCAGAAGTATCCATCAGTTTTAATAAACTTTGGAAAAAGAACTCAGATACCAAGCTGAAAAAAATGCTCTTTCACAATTCTTATATGTAGAAACTTCAATACTTTCTATTTAAGAGTGCTGGGTGAATGCTGAGGGTACTGTGAGTGCTGCTCTGAACTACAGTGGTACTATCCTGATAGCTAAATACAACAGGGATAAGCAACCTATGCACGGCACATGAGCTGATTTTCAGTGGCACTCACGCTGCTGGGGCCTGGCCACTGTTTCGGGGGGATCTGCATTTTAATTTAATTTTAAATGAAGCTTCTTAAACATTTTAACCTTATTTACTTTACATACGACAATAGTTTAGTTATATATTATAGACTTACAGAAAGAGACCTAAAACGTTAACATGTATTACTGGCATGCAAAACCTTAAATTAGAGTGAATAAATGAAGACACGGCACACCACTTCTGAAAGGTTGCTGATCCCTGAAATACAACATGAGCATGGGCAAATATTTTCCATCCTAATCCTCACACCTCACAAACCCCAGAAAAAGCCAGTTCACAAGTCCTTCATGACAAAAGCTGCCAGTATAGGGTTACCAGATAGCAAGTGTGAAAAATCGGGACAGGGGGTGTGTGTGTGTGTGTGTGAGGCAGGGCCATAGCAACAAAGAACGTGGCCCCCTCCGAACATATGTCCGGGGCCCCTTACCGAAAAAGTCAACGGCATATTTCGATGACTTTGCCGCGTCTGAGATCACAAGATTCCAAGTGTGAGCTCCACATGGTACATACAAGGCACGGTCATTTATTTCTAGCATGCGGGCTTTGAACTCCTTTATTCTTTCCTCTAATATTTGCGGCCGTTTATCATAAGCCTTGGCCTCTCATGTCAGCAATGTCTATTCCTAACGTTGTGTTGCGCTTGATTCGAAACGCTCTTCAAAGCCCAATCGCACCAGTTGTATCATGAATATATAAGAAACCAACAAAAACGCTTCACGAATATTGACACCATCTTCACCGTCGCATTCAACAAAGGCATACACCACAGACATCTGGTTCTTCCATTGACACGTCGGGAGTACAGTCCAATCAACTGAATATATTTTGCTTTTGTAAGCTGCACTATGTTGCCTCTTGAACGTTACTGCGCAACAAGCTGATCATCAGCTCGTTTTGATCTGCGCGTCTGAGGTACTGAACATGGTGTCTCTGCTTTCTTAATCCTCTGTTAAAAGTTCACTGAGGACAGTATCATACTTGCAAGCAATTTCAAAAGATACCCAAAAAGTGTGCCCATCCAAGAAGGATTCGCCAAGCTTTTCAAAATTACTTCCTCGAAATATGCCAAAGTGTCCTTCGGAACGAAGAAAATAACGACATCTACCATAGCGTTTGACAACAATTTTCTCCAGAAATCTCTTTCTTTTCAGAAAGCCTGAATTCGAGTGGTCAATAGATGTATGGTTTTACTATGCCTGAACGAAGTCAAACCATTTCACCTACAGTTTCTTGATTGACCTTTGCCTGTTTCATGCTGCTGAAGTCTTTTTGACAGTGCTTTCCAAGCAGATGTTCCATGATGTAGCAGTATGTTGCCAGTGCCAAATAATTTACAACAAAACAAAAAAAGGCATTTTTCTGAACTGAGTACATTAACCATGAACGTCTTATTTCTCTCCATTTGCCATGGTTCGATAGAAATAAGTACTTGTGAACCTCCATCTTTCCTCGTTAAATGGAAATTTCGTAACTTTCATTCTGCTGCGGTGGGCCACATGCAACAATGTCACACACTTGCCTATCTGATATTATAGACGGCCAATCTCCTGGATCATCAGTCAGTGGTTCAGATTCAGATACTTCTTTCCCGCAGCAGCTGGAATATCTGTCACAGTTTGTTTGGTAGAACAACTGGCTTCACTTCGACCTCACTTGAAGCACTTCTGGATACTTCTGGATACGATTCGTCGCTGCTAGCGCTGTCCGTTTCATGTGCCTGTACTGTACGTTGGATTGCAGCGCAAAATACATTGACAACTTTTGGAATTTTCTCAAGTTCCTTCTCGGCATCTTTTGCTGCCTTTCGTTACTAGCTCCGCGCTTATACATTCTCTTAGACATCACAAAGCACACTTCTGCGTTGGAAACGATAAAAAACTAAAACAACTAAATTAATAACATTTATCCGCCGACCGCCATTATGAATGCAAATACACATTCTTTGAATGGTCCAACTAAAATTCGAAACTGATGACAGACAACTGATGTAGCCAATAGCATTATGATGTATCATAATGACTTCACGTTTTGTCAGTAAAACCGACATGGATTGTGCAATAGCGTCAATAAATGTCACTTACCTAGTTATACCTTACATTTTTTTTGCCACTTTTAGGGGCCCCCTTCCTTGCGGGGCCCCCTCCGGTTGGAGGGTACGGAGGGCGCTCACTACACCTCTGGTGTGAGGGGGGGTAATGGGCGCCTATATAAGGCAAAGCCTCAAATATTGGAACTGTCCCTATAAAATTGGGACATCTGGTCACCCTATGTAGTCTGGTCTGCTTTTGAATTTACACTCCCTCACCTCAGCACAAGATTGTGCTGGTCTAAGTTTGTCAGGATTTTTTTTTTCTAGTAGGAACATCTTTAAAAATAAGTTGGCAGATAAAACTATTAAAACCTAATTAAAAAAGATGGCAGAGAAATCTCAGTGTGGGAATGAATTTTTTTTCACTGAATTAAAAAGTAAAAAATTAGTTTATTTGTTTTAAAATGATATGAGTGCTATCCAAAAAAAGAAAAAAAGCACAAAAATAGTTGATCAGTTTTTGATGTTTTTTTTGTGCTTGTCTAACTTTTATACAGCTTCTGTTTAACATGAAATTTGGCAAGTGATTAGACCATAATATGCCTAAATGCTTTGTGTATTTTTAAAAAAAAATAAATAAAAGGGCTGAGATAATAAAACTCCAAAAGTTGCTGCTGCACATGCACTGTAAACATTTTTCAAAGAAGTTCCATAAGATTTTTAATTAGGTGGTTAAGACTATACATGATAGACTGGCGCAGCTTGGTCTTCAGGGTAAATAATGTGCATTTTAAAAAACATTTCTAAATACATATTCCCCCAATTGACCGAGCTGCTCTGGTCCACTGAGTAAATAATGCATATTTTAAAAAAATTATAAATACATATAATATGTAAAAAAGCTGTCCAGATTGTGTATGTATGGAGCCTAGAAACTGGGCTGGTGCTGAAGTAGCTACAGTCCCAAAGGATAATGATGAACAAATAAATAAACCAAGGAAATTCCATTAAAATAACCTTAAGCCTGTGACACAAGCTGACATTATTCTTCAGATTCAAGATGAAGTTTGTATTTGGGCCTTAAATCATACTATTGGGCTTTTCACTCCATTCCCCTTCTTCCACTGCACTGCTTAATAACATTCTTAGTCAAGAAGGAAGTGTCAGCACATGTGCTTCATTTCTGGGCCTTGTAAGCTTGTCACAAACAAGTGGATATTCACCCACGAAAGCTCATGCTCCAATACATCTGTTAGTCTATAAGGTGCCACAGGACTCTTTGCTGCTTTGTACAGATCCAGACTAACATGGCTACCCCTCTGTTGTTTAAACAGTCATTTTTAGAGTTAACTAATTTTTTAAAAATGAATTTCTGTTCAAAAGAAATGTGAGACCAAGCCTCTGTACCCAGAACTCCTGTGGCTATAGGGAATGCAGACTCATGCCCCATATATGGGAGATAGTGTTTTAGGCCTCAGTGCAACAAAACACTCAAGCACATGCTGAACTTTTCAGACATTCTTAAGTTCATCTCTGTTGAATAAAGTACTTGAGCATGTTCTCCAACTGACTCAATTTAAAGCATGTTCTTTGCTTTTCTGAACTGGTGCGTCAGGCAGGATTATATTCTCATGAAGAAGTTCCGAATAAAGCCCCATCCTGCAAACTCCATACATATGAGCTTAACTTTAAACTCACAGGAGTGGGATTTAGAGTAGAGTGCTGGGCAACAAATCTGATTCTCCACTAGCTTGAGCCTTGTGCAAAAAGACAAACTAGCAAATCTGAATGGTAAGGTGAGTGAGATAATATCTTTTATTGGATCAGCTTCTGTTGGTGAGAGAGACAAGCTTTGGCGATTACACTGAGCTCTTCTTCAGGTCTGGAAAACTAACTGAATACAAGATTTGAACAGATTGTTTAGCATAAGTAGTTAACACATATTTCAAGGAATCACTCAAGGTGAAGTGGCCTGTTAATGTCCTTCCAGTCATAGGGAGGAAAGGAAATGGATGGGGGAAAGCAGCTGAGGGGGGAGGGGATGGGGGAAGGTTGTTAGTGGATTACAGATTGTTATAAACTACTAACAACCCCACTAAACCTAGTGTCTCTATTCAGTCCATGATTCTTAGTGGCTAGCTAAGTTATGAATTTAAGCTCCCATGAATATATAGTAGCATTTTACACTCAGTTTGAACTTTGCACAGCTGAACACTGCATGTAAGGTGCAGTGGAGAATCAGGCCTCAAAGTGAGTAAGTACACAGAAATTGACCATGAAATTTAATGAGGAAAACTGGAGGAAAGTGTGAACACTGGTTTTACTGCTGCTTGTTTTGTCTATGCAATGATCACCTTCGTGTTGATCTGGTTCTTTAGTGCAACGAATTGTTTTCCGTGTGCATCTTTACATATTTTCTTAGCTCCTAACTACTACATTTCTGCACAGTTTTGTATCTGCTAGCCCCAGCATTTATAGCCAACAAAAACCTCATAAATCTACTTCATTTTTCTAATAAGACATGAAAGTCCTTAATTGGCCTTAATGAAATGCACTTAAAGGGCAATAAACGTGTTTAAGCCCCTCTTTCAGGGTGAGCTACAGTACTCTCACTCTGCTCTGTTTTAGCCTTTGTGGTAATTAATCACTTATTCATATGTGGCACATCAGTAACAAGATCAAGCAACTACTGCACAATTGCATGATAATAAGCTGCTCATATATGTGTCAAGATTTAGCAATCCTTTTTAAAGCCTAATTTAAACTCATTTTACAACTAAGCAGACTGCTTCTCTGAAGTATTTCTACCCAGTATCTTTTTACATATTTCTGTTGAAATGCCATCTTTTTATTTTGTTTATACAACTCAGTTTGCCTTAAATCCATTTATGGCACCAGAGTGAATTTCAGCAATGCAAACATTTACCCTTGTTTTTTCAGTCAACTGGAAATGCTTTAGCTTTGATCCAAGGCAACACCAAACCTTGTATAAATACAGAGGGCAATAGAATGAGTGCCATTTTGAGTAACTATTTAAATGAGCAAGGAGCTCTAGTGAAGTGTCACATTCTTACTTAATACAATTGGGCCCAGCAGGAATTTCATGCCATTCACCTATGAATGGACAAAGGAAGTGCTTCGTTAGAAGTAAAATTACCCCCTTCACTAAGGGTCATTACATATATTCCTCACAGTATGCTGCGGGGGTTGGGGAGAGGGATGAGAAAAGTGGCAGTCTGGGGGAATGTCGCTCTATCTCCTGTATGCCACAACCATGAGCTTTGCACCAGCCAGGAAAAGGCCAAGTAGAAAAGCACACTGGAGATGGTCCAGTGATGGGTTACTAGGTCCACATTCTTTGCACACCCAGAAACTCCTACCTGAACAAAGTGCAGAGAGACAGTAGTCACTATTACACTCCATAGGCCCTAGACAGCACCTCACAAAAATTCAGATTGTTCTGGATTTATGGACGTTTTTAGAATTTCACCCTATGCACCTACAATATTGTACATACATTCGTGTTCAGGTAATTTTGACCAGCCTAAACCTCAAGGAGGCCGATGACCTTCACAAGTGAGGAACCTCAGTGCCTTAGTAACATGTCAGAAAAATACTTTATTTTTCTAGCCATGCATTGTACCCCCATAGTGGTGTATTTACACAGAAAAAAAAATGGAATGTGACCTGACCATTTCAGAAATGAGAAGGGAATGGGGAAAAGAACTCTCTGTCTCCGTGGCATCCTGTTATTATGTCACATTCCCCCAAACTGAGCTTCAGAGCTGCATTACTGTGAGCAGAGCAGGGCCTTCTACTCAAGAAGAAAGGCGGGCTTTTTTAATATAAGATCGCTGCTGCTCAAGTCTTTAAAAGCAGCACACAACATGGTGTGGAGTCCATTGAGATGCACTGATTATCCTGCTCTCCAAACATGCTCCCTCATTGTTCTGTTCTTATGGTAGCTGTTATGTTCTCATGTGCAAAGAGCAAACATGATCTTTCTTTCCAAAAAGAGCTTTATTTTAGAATAAGGAAACCCAACAACAATAAAGAGCAAAAGCAATTTCTAGTCTGGAGCCCAATAGTGTCCCCTCATTTGCAGGCAAAAGCTCTGGAAGCCTACAAGAACTTTGCATGCAAGAATTGCTGTTAGACCTGTGAAGATTCAGTACATAGAATACAAAAGGCTTCATAGTTCACAACATAGAGTCTTGTTATCTTTGGTATTTTCCTTAAGTTCCAGCACCTGGAGGCATGTGATTATAAACCTCATGATTTGTAAACTGGACTCATGATTTTTAAGAGGTTTGGCAGTACTGGGTAAGATGTGGGCTCAAGGGATCAACTTGTCCCCTTCTGCAGAAAATCTCATGGGGGAGGGGTAAATGAAGGTCCCCTTATGAAGTTTCCCCATGTCATTCCATCTGATGGCTTGTCCTTTCTTCCCCCATGCACAGAAAAAGTCATGGGGCAACTTCCAGACTTGGCAGTTCACCCAGAATCCACAGGCTGTCATCCACAGGGAACGTGCAAGAAACTGCAGACATCTGCATTGCCATCTCCACACTCCTCCCCTGCTGGCTTGCCCTGCTCTATCCTCTTCCCGTTCATGGACCCCAGACCATGCAGGAGAGTCTCAGCAGGTTCTGAGAGTGGGGTACTGTGGTGCAGAAGTGGCTGAGCTGACATTCTGCACAGCAGGGAGATCTGTGCTTGGAGGGTCCCTTCTGTGCACAGCCCAGTGGGGGCAATCTGGGCTGGGATGAGCAAAACTGTGGAGGACACAATGTACATTTACCATGCCAGCTTTGCCAGTTGGAGCACCTGCTCTGCACCACAGTTTCTCTCCCGATGCACTTAAGCACAGCTTAACCCTGTGCAGGATTGGCACCCGACTTGCAATAATTAAAAATAAAAAAAATCAGCAAAAAGATGCAACTTGATAATTCATACTAAAGAGAGCTGGCATGGCTTGCTTGTCTGTAAGCACTTAAAAATGAAATGGTCCATCAATAGGCTTCCTCATGGCTATTCAAGGTGATGTAAACATGTACGAAAA
This sequence comes from Chelonoidis abingdonii, assembly GCF_003597395.2. Lineage (NCBI taxonomy): Eukaryota > Metazoa > Chordata > Testudines > Testudinidae > Chelonoidis > Chelonoidis abingdonii. The sequence continues at coordinate 70,962,874 of NC_133770.1, forward strand.
CCTGAATAAAGTCCTATTTCTAACTGTGCAGGCAAAAATTCTGACCTAGTTTAATCAGTTGTGCTTTCCTGATTTGTTGTTCATTTATGCCGGGCAGCTGGACAATAGGATTTTGCATGGGCAACAAACAATGAAATAAAACAGCAAGATGTACTGTATTTTACTGAAACATAATATAAAGGGCAGCAGGGGACTAGTCAAAGCCCAATATTCTGAGACTGTAATTTTTTATCACTAGTTTATTTCCTAAACCAAAATGTTTTTGAGTATAAATATTGGATGAAATCAAAGCTGCACCAGATTTGCTGTGTTGGAGGCAAGACCTAAGCCTACTTTTTATTAGAATTAAATTAATATGGTGTAAGTAGTTTTATAGTTTTAACATTTTACTATTATTTATATTCTAACTGCTCTCCATAAATAGAACTGTTCCTTGCTTCTTTTTGTTTTTACTACTAATAAAAAGTAATAGGCATAATAATTCAGGGACTGTTTGCATTTCCAGGCACTTTTGTTCTGTCATGTTTACCTACCCAAGGAGACATACCAAAACCCAGAGTTTAAAGGGCTTTAATACAAAATATAGGAGCCACGTTTGAAGAGCATTATATATCAGGGAAGAAAGAGCAAAAAAAATACATACAATTAAGATTATTAATGAAGGGCCCGTCCAATAGAAAACAAGCGAGTAGATGTGTGCAGAAATCTAAAAGAATTGCTTTTCGGTTTCGCTGATGTGCATTACAGTAATCATAGTATATAAATAGATTGATAAACATATTCCCCTAATTACCCACTGATTTCTCAGAATGCTTAAAAATGAGATGGAAAAATGGCTTTATTTATGATGGCCAGGATGGTAATTTTTAACCATGACAACTTGTTGCATTTCATCTGACAATGAATAGGTTTTTCAGTAATGTCAAGAATGAAAGACTAGCACAGGATCCTTATGCAAGAATCTAGGAATCCCAAAGGGTCTTTAGGAAAATTTAGGCTGTGCTTCCAAGGGCAGTAAGCACACATTTAAAAGGTGAAAAGCAAGCAGATTTTCTCTCTTAATGCTCCAGAGGATGGTACATATGGAAGGTGTAATGATGATCTCTATGTATTTTAAGTTATATTTATCATTAAGGAGCTGAAGGTGGCTGGGTGGTGTTTAGTGGCCTGTGAACTGCAGGAGGTCATATTAGATGAGCCGATGGTCCTTTCTGCCCTTAAACTCTATGACTTCCTTAGTACTCAGAATACACTACATATGTATTAGGCAATGGATGAAATTAAGCCCTCAAAGAAGTCAATAGATGTTTTGCCATTGATTTCAATGGGGTCAGAATTTCACCTGATATGTTTAAGCACACACTCTATTATTGCTGCAGTCATTTAACCAAATCCTACATTTAGCCATGTTTGACTTAAACTTTGTGACTGGTTCTCATGAGTGTGAATGACATGGTACCAATGGAAGTTGACTCAATGCCTTCCACTCCAGTGACTCTTTTACACTGGTGCATACATTTCAACTTATCAGTAACTCAATAGGGTTGCATGTGGGTTTCATATACTGCATTTGTAATGAGCTACAATATTTAATTTAGTTCACCTTTGCCTAAATGGGCCTTGATTCTCACTTTTGGACAGGTGTTTAATTACTTCTTAAAAATTTACTAATTTTATCAGGGAACCCTAGCAAATAATGTTATGCTTTCAATATTGGTAGCTTCTGTTAATTTTTCTGACATTCCTATATTGGGCTATAGTCCTTTGTCTCCAAGGTGTTGACAAAACTTTATATGCAGTAAATAAGAAAAATTACATTTTTCTCTTTATTATTCAGTATATTGGGTTAACACGTTGGATCTTTATCACCATGTCTGACCTCTTTCCACATCAGTTTTCCTTTGGACAATCTGATTATATGCATTGACTTCAATGGGCTTTGGATCACATCCATAAATACTAACATTAGCAAACATGAGGGTCAAACTCAGTTGTGGTCCTACAAGGCACAATATCATTGACTTTGGCTTCAGATGTTAGGATTGATTTTAGCCTGTCTCTCTTCTCATTTACACCAATCTAAATCAACAATGACTCCACAGAAGTCAGTGGAATTACACTGGTGTAAACCTGTTGTAAGTCAGAGACAAAATCAGACCCTAGATCTGCTTTGCTTGAGTCATTTTTCAGAGATTGATTTTTTGAGAAAGGCCCAGACAAATTTTTGTTCAGATCTATCATGTTTGCAGTTGAAAAAGGGTTGAGGAATTAACCACAAAGGGATGAGTGACAATGTGTAAATGAATTTTCAAAGCACATTCATCCTCAGCAGAGCAGTAACATGTCCCCTGGTCCTCAGTAATGGTTTTTTGCTAAGTCTTTCTGTTTTTCCTAACTTATTGGCAAACGTATGCTATACTGTTGACATCTCATACTCCCAGGTATGTAATGTATTTATCAGCAAACTAGTTGGCATCATAGATGAAAATACTGGTGAGTGAGGAAGAGTCGGAAGAAAAAAAGAAAAGAAAAAGAACAGAGGACTGTAATCTGACAGAAATTCTCACCTCTATTCTGGCCTAAGATGAGGCAATGGTTTATAGGTCCTGCCCAAATTACCTATACCATCAATTGCTTCTCCGTTTTAAAAATATTTTAATTCTCTTTGTAGTTTGGCAAAACTTTTCACAGTTTAAACACACACACACACACATACACACACACCCCATAGAGAACCACCATTTCCAATGGTAATAAAATGCTTGTACAAAAAAAAAAAAGGCAGGGTGCCACTATTGCTATCTGCCTTGTGGTGTGTGGGAGCAGTGAAGATGCTTATCCTCTGTTGGAGCAGAATTGATAAGTCTGATGCTGTTTGGCAACCAGGTATCCATCAGAATCCAGGGTCTTGGCAACACAAAGCGAGCCTGCTAGAATTGAATGACCCTCTCCAAAGCCCCCCAGCATCTCAGCCACCATTTCCTAGTCTAAGCATAGGGAAATTCTGTGGTAGTTAGACACCGTGATGTGGTAACTACAGCTAAATGCTGACTTTTAATGGTGACCTTTATAATTTGCTTATTGAACATAAACTAATTAGAACTGAAGTGAACTGATCGATGAAGTCTGGCAAAAAGGTCTATTGTTCTCTATTACTAAATCCAAGAATAGAACTCGTGTACCTATTATTAGGTTTATTAGGGCAGTGGAAGTTTACACACAAGAAAAAAAAGAAATGGTAATGGCCCCATTTTCAAACTTTTAATTGGGTACTCAAATTATCCCTGACTCTAGGCCATAAAATGGGATTTTATGGGCCTGATCCAAAGTCCATGGAGTCTTTCCATTGACTTCAGTAAGTTTGGATCAGGCCTTATGCGTCAGTTAGTCATCTTAAATGTTGGATTGGGATATTCCTTGTAAGTACCTGTGGTTCAAAATTAGGCGCAGTTACTTAATTCTCTATGCTAAATTAATTGACCTCTCCTTGCCCTGCTCCCAAAAGGGAAATTCCCAGATGTTAGGTATGCAAAGTTATTGATCTGTAATGGTGCTTGTGTCTAAGTCCTTGGAGAGAGAGAGACTGAAGAAGACATGGGGATCAACAGGGGCGACTCCAGGCCCCAGCACGCCAAGCGCGTGCTTGGGGTGGCAAGCCGCGAGGGGCGCTCTGCAGGTATGCCTGTGGAAGGTCCGCCGAAGCTGCGGGACCAGCTGACCCTCCGCTGGGAAACTGCCGGAGGCAGCCCCTGCCTGCTGTGCTTCGGGCGGCAAAATCTCTAGCGCTGCCCCTGGGGATCAAGCTCGATAGCATGAGTTACTACAAATAAGTGCTTACAGGCACAGAAATGCTGCAGTGGGGTGAACTCAGAGAGTTGCAAAGCTCAGAGATCTAGCAGCACTAGAAAATAAATAAGAGAGCTTGTTAATCGGGTGTTTTTTGCAAGCATTCACAGATCTAATTTTAAGGTTGGGGCCTCCAGGTGTCCTTCCTCCTTTCAACGGACATTTATGTGGTTGGTAAAGAGTATGATACTCAATGTATGTTGGCTGGGTTAGTGTGAAATAAACTGCCACATGTTGATGTGGATTTCCTTTTTGTTGAGTTTGTGGAATCAGTTAATACTCAGGGAGAATAAAACTAATTTTCATTAAATTGCTTGTGCTCAGCTTCTGGTTGTTTTCATTTTGGTGCATATTGTTTTATAATAGTTAGCAAGCTCAGTTCATCTGCTTTTATTCAGTAGTTACAGTCGGGATAAATTTGGCCAGTATGTCCCATATTGGTCCTTATTATTGCCTTTTTGTATATTTTCTTTTTCTTTTTCATTATTTTCTTAATCTCCTGTCTCTTACATTTTGATAGATGTGATGTCTCTTTCCTTTTATTCCTCCCACCTCATTGTCACTACTTTAACCTGAACCACCATTTAGCAGGCTATCCTCTGCAGATATATATTACTTGTGACTTATGAGCTAAATTTCTATACATTAAGAACTAAGGGTGAAATTTATAGGAACCAAAAGTAAAATCCTGAACTCTCTGAAGTAAATAGAAATTTCCCATTGACTTAATGGGGCCAGGGTTTTGCCCTCAGTGTCTCAAGCTGGGCACCCAAAAACTCAGGTATCCAAAAATCAGTGGGCACTTTGGAAACCTTTGGTTTTTTGTTAGTATCTGATTCGGTTCCTGAATGCTCTGCCAGAGCTCTAATGATGGGTTTTGGAAACTCTTTCCCCCTGCTGTAACAAGCAGTGTCCCATGATCTCATTCTCTGTAAAATATAACAAACTGTAATATTAATATAAGAACTTATAGTGCACTTCTCATCTGTAAATCTCAAAGAATGCTAGATAAGAATGTATTATCTCAATTTTACAGATGGGGAAACTGAGGCTCGGAAAGTGTCTTAGTCATGGCAAGTAACAATATTGGCAGTTGTATTGGGCATAGGACCCAGATCTTGATATTCCCAGTCCAGGGCCATATACACTGGGCCATGACATAAGTGCATTGTATTGACTTGTGTGTCATAAGCACAATCATTGACACAAAATAAATTGTATGTGCATATGTAATTCTAGTTGCAAAGGGGGTAGTCAGATATTTGTCCGATTTATTTAATTGCCCCTGTGCCAGGCTCTGGCAAGGAGAGGGGGAGAACTTTATTTCCCATCTGACTATTGGAATACTCTCACATTTGATTTTAAATTTCACTATATGCAAGTACTCAAGCACATAAGCTTAAAATTTATTTTCTGCAAACATTCATGTGAATAGAAGTCAAGCACTTGAGTGTTTGTGAAAAGTGAGACAAAACAGATATAAACAACTATTCATGAAAATTTTTTGTGATAGGCATCCAATTCTAGTGTATTAATCAGCATGCTACTTTGTCCCAGACCTTTAGTATGGAAGCATTGTGGTGCTAAGGGTCAATTATTCTTGCTCTCCCCATTCTTCAAGGTGGAAGTCAAACTCAAACAGCTCGGTGGGATTAAATCAAGGAACCCGGATAATCTCCATCCAAGAATATTAAAGGAACTGGCACATGAAATTGCAACCCCATAGCAAAGATTTCTAATGAATCTGTAAACTTGGGGGTTGTACTCTATGACTATAGAATTGCTAATATAGTACCTATTTTTAAGTTACACACCCACTCAATGTTCAGCGGCAGTCAAAAAGCTAAAAGAATGTTGGGAATCATTAGGAAAGGGATAGATAATAAGACAGAAAATATCATATTGCCTCTATATAAATCCATGGTATGCCCACATCCTGAATACTGTGTGCAGATCTGGTCACCCTGTCTCAAAAAAGATATATTGAAATTGGAAAAGGCACAGAAAAGAGCAACAAAAACAATTAAGGGTATGGAACAGCTTCCATAGGAGGAGAGATTAACAAGACTGGAATTTTTCAGCTTGGAAAAGAGACAACTATGGGGGGATATGAGTAGAGGTTTAATAAATCATGACTGCTGTGGAGAAAGTAAGTAAGGAAGTGTTATTTACTCCTTCTCATAACACAAGAACAAGGGGTCACCAAATGAAATTAATAGGCAGCAGGTTTAAAACAAACAAAAGGAAGTATTTCTTCACACAACATACAGTCAACTGTGGAACTCTTTGCTAGAGGATGTTGTGAAGACCAATACTATAACAGGGTTCTAAAAACAACTAGATAAGTTCATGGAGGATAGGTCTATCAATGGCTATTAGTCAGGATGGGCAAAGATGCAAAATCATGCTCTGAAGTGTCCCTAGCTTCTGTTTGCCAGATGCTGGGAATGGGTGACAGGGGGATGGATCACTTGATGATTACCTGTTCTGTTCATTCCTTCTGAAGCACCTGGCATTGGCCACTGTTGGAAGACTGGATACAGGACTAGATGGACCATTGATCTGACACAATATGGCCATTCTTATGTTCTAAAGGAAAAAACGTGATCTGGGAAACTATAGGCCTGTTAGTTTGACCTCAGTTGTATGCAAGGTCTTAGAACAAATTTTGAAAGAGAAAGTAGTTAAAGATATAGAGGTAAATGGTAATTGGGATAAGATACAACTGGGTTTTACAAAAGGTAGATTGTGCCAGACCAACCTGACATCCTTCTTTGAGAAGATAACTGATTTTTTAGACTAAGTAAATGCAATAGATCTAATCTACCGGATATACTCGTGCATTAGCCTGTTCATTTATAAGCCAGCCCCTCAAAATGGATAGGTAAAAATAGCAAAAACTGTATGACCTTTTCATAAGCCAACCCTATATTTCAGCAGTTGGAAAACTTTGGCTCCTGTCCTGTCAGGATACGCCTCTGGCAGGTTGGGACGTTTTGTTTACCTGGAGCATTCACAGGCACGGAGCCCCTCAGCTCTCAGTGGCCGCAGTTTGCCATTCGCAGCCAATGCACCACTTCCCGCACCTCCCATTGGCTGGGAACGGTGAACCGCGGCCACAGGGAGCCGAGGGGCTCCATGCCTGCAGATGCTTCAGGTAAACAAAATGACAATGTATTAGATATTCAATTCAATGATTCCATAGAGTTTAAAATCATTAAATTTTGGTATAGACCCATTTACAAGCCGACCCCTGCTCTTTGATGCATCACTTTTTTATACAAAATATTCAGCTTATGAATGAGTCTATATGGTACTTGGATTTATGTAAGGCATTTGATACAGTTCCCCATGGGAATTATTAGTTAAATTGGATAAGATGAGGATTAATATGAGAATTAAAAGGTGGATAAGGAACTTGTTAAAGAGGAGATCAAAAGGAGAACTGTTACTAAAGAGAGAGATTACTAGTGGAGTGTCTCAGGGATTGGTCGTGGGACCAATCTTATTTAACGTTTTTATTAATGAGCTTGGCACAAAAAGTGGGAGTGTATTTATAAAATTTGTGTAAGACACAAAGTTGGGAGGTATTGCCAATATAGAGGAGGACTGGCATATCATATAAGAAGATCTGGATGACCTTGAAAACTGGAGTAATAGAAATGGGATGAAATTTAATAGTGCAAAGTTCAAGGTCATGCACTTAAGGACTAACAACAAAAATTTTTTGCTATAAACTGGGGACTTATCAGATGGAAGTGACCGAGGATGGAGAAAATCCTGGTTGTATTGAATGACTATGTGCTGCCAATGATGCAGCTGTAAAAAAGGCTAATACAGTCCTAGAATGAATCAGGTGAGGTATTTACAGTAGAGACAGGGAAGTGTTAATACCATTATAGAAGGCACTGACGTGAGACTTCATCTGGAATACCGTGTGCAATTCTGGTCTCCCATGTTTAAGAAAGATTAATTCAAACTGAAGAAGGTGTGGAGTAGGGCTACTAGGATGGGGAGATGCATTGAAACCTAATTTATGAGAGGAGACTCATTGGCTTGTTTAGTCTAACCAAAAGAAGGTTGAGGGGAGATATGATTGCTCTCTATAAATGTATCAGAGGGATAAATACCAGGGAGAGGGAGGAGTTATTTAAGTTAAATGCCAATGTTGACATAAAAACAAATGGATATAAACTGGCCATTAATAAGTTTAGGCTTGAAATTAGGTGAAGGTTTCTAACCATCAGAGGAGTGAAGTTCTGGAACAGCCTCCCAAGGGGAGCAGTGGGGGCAAAAAACCTAACTGGCTTCAAGACAGACTTGATAAATTTATGGAGGGGATGGTATGATGAGACTGTCTATAACAGCATGTAGCTAATCTGCGACTGCTAGTAGCAAATTTCCCCAATGGCTGGTGATGGGAAACTAGATGGGGAGGGCTCTAAGTAACTATAGAGAATTCTTTCCCAGGTGTCTGGCAGGTGGGTCTTCCCCACATGCTCAGGGACTAACTGATTGCCATATTTGTCAGATTGGCAGAGACCTTTGGGTGTTTTCATCTTCCTCTGAAGCATGGGGCATGGGTCACTTGCAGGTTTAAATTAGTGTAAATGGTGTATTCTATGTAATTTGAATTCTTTGAATCATGATTTGAGGACTTAGGCAACTCAGCCAGAGATTATAAGTCTATTATAGGTGAAGGTGGGTGAGGTTCTGTGGCCTGTGATGTGCAGGAGGTCGGATTAGATGATCTGTATGGTCCCTCCTGGCCTTAAAGTCTATGAATCTATCACTAAGACTGCTCCCTTTGCGAATCTTTGAGAGTGCACATTTCCATGGCCTCATTCCCCTCCCCATAGATTAGGCTGGGCATACCATGGGGAGGAAGCTTCTTGTCTGGGTAATAGATACTGTAGCCTGTATATTCCTTTTGTGCATTGGAACTCATGGAGCTCCTTCTAGAGTTGTGAGACCCTCCACAATGCCCCTAAAAAGGCCAAGGCCATAATACCACAATCTTGTGCGGACAATTTGTGAAAACTCTTTGGACCTGAATTTGATCTCACTCACAACAGTGCAAATCAGGACTAACTCCTCTGAAGGCAATAAAGTTACACCTGTGTATAACTGGCATGGCATCAGAATTAGGTCCTTTATGGGTTTTTCCATTAGAGGTTCCTTTAAGAGGAAAGGATATATGAAGAGTTGCTCATAGTTTAGGTAAGAGAATTGCAAATGTGAGATATTATGCAACAAGGAAACCTTACTGGTACTTTTTGAATGGCATATGACACGATTTTCAACTTCTTATAGTCTGGAACAAATTCAAGACTATCAATTCATGTACTCATAAAATTCCTCAAATTTTATATAAATCTGAGGAATTTTATGAGTGCATGATTGAAGTATATATATAGTTGTAGATAGGCTTTCTTAACTATCATTTTTTGAAGGAATAAAACAGGAACAAGGGCTTTTTGCTGTTTTCCTCCCTTTTTGGGCTCTAAATTTCCTTCCTGAAGATGATGCGTTGCTGAGACAGAACTCTGAGCTATTCTTTGTGTTGAGGAAGGAGGCGTGGTACTCTGGGAACAAGCATGACCATCAGAGCACACTTGTCACTATAATCTGACAATTTGTAAGAACTTGTGGGAGCAGAAGTAATGGCTACACTGGCTGCCCTTTTCCTTCGATATCTTCCACTCCTGAACTTTGGTTTGCAGTGTTGAGTGTAAATGATGTAGGCCTGTACTTGGAGCCTAGATGACAACCCTAGCAACTGGCTTGCACGCACACCCACTGTTCAATACAATAGCTCCTTTTAAAAACAAGATCATGTATTTATTTTCTCATCATATGACTAGTGAAAACAGATGAAGCAGATAGGAATGCTAAGCATTTATTTGTCTCTGGGGGCTCTGATGTTCATGCTTGGTTCTTGTGGAAGCTGAAGCTAGAGGGAAAGCTCCCCACTGTCAGATACAATCTCTGCAGCAGGTTCTTTCAAAAGCTAAGAGTAAATCTGAAAATCTTTCCCTTTGTGCAGTTTGTTTGTTTGTTTTCATGTTCCTGCAAGCAAGCTATGCAGATCTGGGAATTGTATGATACATTTTGGGCAGGCCCGGATTAACCAATATGTATGTTGTGCACTTGCACAGGGTCCCCATGTCAGGGCATGCCACCCCTCAAATCGGAGGGAAAAATCTCCCAAAATAAAATAAAACAAAGCATCCCCCTCTGAAAAAAACCCCTCTCACACAAAAAACAACCCAAGACCAGGAAGAGGGTTGGGACAGGAAAAGCCCTGCCTGCATGCTGCGGAGAGAGCCAATGGGGAGGAGTGGGTAGCTGGGCCAGCCCCATGGATTTGATGCATATCATGAATTGAGGATGACAATCCAGGCAGAAGATGAAGTTCCAACAATTATATGGAAGAAATAAAAATACTAACATGTTACAACCTGTTTTATTTTATTTTTTTACTTTTACTTACTGAAACCAGCTTTATTGCCTAGACTGTGATTTTTTAAAGGCATGACATATGTGAAGTCCCAGGATTTTGAAAGTATGCAGATCAGATGTCAGATCAGAATCTGACTTAACACAGAGCAAGTCCAATGTGATTCAACAAACACCAGGTATCTCTAAACCAGAAGAGAGACCAGACACTTTGCTGTATCAGAAAAAAAACTTGACAAACTGTAAAATGCTTTACAAATGTATTTTAAAAGTATAGTTTTGCTCTGGTGGTGTCCTAACTTTAACTGTTTCTTAAGAAATGAGCTGCCATAGTCATCCTAAGCATAATACTTTGCTCTATATTAACCTGTGTAATTACTCCGATGATATCTGAGTTTTTATATATATTACTAATGTAGTACGTTACATGTCATGTTGCAGAGGAAAATGTAATAATTTTACCAAATGTTAGATGATGCACAAATGGTTTTACAATACGTAACAGATTAAGCACAACCTTTGACTAAGCCTTACCTGGAGTAAATACAAATATTTCTATATATTACTCTAGCATGTACTAATCCCGGTTTATGAACATTTAGTAGGATAAAAAGAACAATTTCTATTAAATGATTATTAAGAACCAGTTCTTGATTCAGTGGGAGGAGGTTTGCAGAACTTAGGGCTGGTCTACACTATAGGCGAAAATCGATCTCAGATACGCAACTTCAGCTACGTGAATAACGTAGCTGAAGTCGAAGTATCTAAGATCAAATTACTCACCGTCCTCACGGCACGGGATCGATGTCCGCGCTGCCCATGTTGACTCCGCAACTCCGTTGGGTTGGTGGAGTTCCAGAATCGATATAAGCGCGTTCAGGGATCAATATATCACATCTAGATGAGACACGATATATCGATCCCCGAGGAATCGATTGCTACCCGCCGATATGGCGGGTAGTGAAGACGTAGCCTTAGCTAAAGTATATACAAATGTTACCAACAAAACAAAGTGTCATAAGATAGGTGAATTGCCCCCACAATCTAATGGTCAGTCTGTTTTTTTCGCTTCTCTTGGTTCTGTGTTTCTAAACATATGTAAAGCAAATATTGTCTCCAAGTATCTTGAGGTGTACCTTTCTGTTCAAGTAATGTATATTCAATAGAGATATTGTCTTGTTTGGAGTTAACCAAATATATGTGCACTGAACTGGTATTCATTTGGTTGTCTAATGCCACATTGCAAAGAATTTCAGTGAAATAGAGGAAAACTCCCTTATAATTAATTCTGAAATTATATATATATAGGAGAAAGTGTATTTTTCTACAGCTCATATCATAATCTAACAACGATGCTCACACTGCAGCCACAGGAAAAAATATATTTCACTGTCATGGGCTTTCATTGAATAAAGAGATTTTGAACTGAGCTCCTTAAAATATCAATGCTCTATATTATTCCCGAGATACAGATATAAATCTTTATAATGGTGCACTTTACAAGCAGCACTCCTGAGTCTTTTTTGATTGGTAATCACAGTGTTTCCTTATTAATACTGTAAAAAATGTAAAAGGCATAAACATTTTGCAATCTATCTATCCTTTCTGTATGGGTATACGTCAGCAGCTGTTTTAAGCATTCCTAATATTTCACACATCATTTTTATGAGTTTATATAGGGAGAAAATTGTACCAGAAAACCGAATTCAACGAGTGCCATTCTATGAATAAATCCAGTTATCTTTGATATTCTGGGTGTAATAAAAATGTTCAAAAGTTAAATTTCTGCCTCATCACAGAGTTATGTTGACTATTTTTAATGTCAGTGGAGAAATGGAGTTCCAGCAAACTGTTTTTTTCAAACTACTGCCTGATTTCAGGTTATGTTTTCATTAAAACAGTTTATTTAAAGCTCTAAGAGACACTGAATGCTTGCTAATCCATACACCAAAATATCTGAGTAAAATGGAGAGTTATTTTAAAAATAGAGTAAAAATTAATCATAATTTTGGATTAAATATAAAAGGGCAAGTACTCCTTTTAATTTTTTTCTGAAATCACATAATTTTCAAATATCTGAGTGCTATGACTTTGCTGAAACATATGAACACTGAACTGAAAGATAAAGCATTTATCTTAGCCCTATTTGTAAACATAAGCAGCTTCACTCGATTAGATTTGTGTTTCATTGTTTGGTGGGGTTTCATGTAGATATTTGGCTCCCATGGCTTGGCATGAGTGCCAGCCAACCCAGGTCTTTCCACCAGCGGTTTAGGCTGCCAAAAGAATTTGGGCACATCTGGCAAACCCTAATTCCTTAACTCTCTGGTGCATGGCCAGATGATACTTCTGGGAAACCCATTTTTCTTCTTATCAGGGGAAGTAGAGGAACAATGTAATAGTAGAAGACACAGATGGATTAAGGACTTTTTATGATGTCTCTGGTATGCTATGATAATTCCTGAAACCCTGTTATAGTTCTTAGTACAGGCTGTCATTGGCAAAAGGCACAGTTTTGACCATATCTTCCATTATGATTCCTGCTTTTAGAACTTTTGAACCTGGTTTGATCACAGTCCCCAAGGTGCCTGATTTGATAACATATTTTAAGTGTGTGTGTCTGTGTGTGAAGTGTCTCCGTCTCCTGGACTCTACACTACAATAGTATCTCCCAGTCTAAAGCCATAACTCCTATTCATGTCCTTAGTAGGAAGATCCCTTTCTTTGATGGAACGTAGATTTATCTTAATGGATCAGACTATTTGTCTATCAAGTGCAGCACAGGATTGCTGAAAAGTTGCATAGAACCCTGGACACACTTGAAATCAGAGTGGGTTTGGGATCTGTTGCAATCGAGGAAGTTCAATACTCCATTGCTCAGGAACCTGCTTAACAATGCCCTTTACTACTCCACAAGGGACCTCCTCACCTTCCATTTGGAGTCTTCAGGGAAACTCCCCCAGGATTTTCCTGAGGTGCCAGCTGGCTGTTCCCATTACAGTGTGCTGGGGTGGCTATCACAATCTATACAGTCCTGAAGGGAGGAGAGTTGTGCCTGTCCCCTAACAGTTCAGCAACATGGGAAATAGTCTATTTTCTACTATGCTGATGAGCCCTCTTGAAACCCTTCCGGAGAGGCAACCACCCAGCATCCATTAAAAATTCTGGAGAAGGAAGGACCTTCTTATAAAGGAGAGGCAGGGTACAGGCCTGGGAACCCTCTTGGAGACATGTTAATGTGAATGTTCCCCAGGGTTTGGTGGAGACAAATATCTGGAGGGATGTGTAGGGTGTCTTGCATTTTCAGATACTGCACTGGAAATTCATGAATGCAACAATGTGGGAATTGCACAGAAGTTCCAGGCAAAGAACATTCTGCATTGCCTTGTGCGCTATGTGGTAGCACCAGTCCATGGAAGTGAAAATATGTAACATTACCCATCTCTAAAGGAAGATCTAAAGGAAGTTTGGAATTGATCCTGCTTTCAGCAGAGACTTGGACTAGATGACCTCCTGAGGTCCCTTCCAACACTGATATTCTATGATTCTATGATCTTGGCACAGGCTTTTCATAAATACCAGCCATAAATCCTATTCTCTCATGGCACTTTAATAAAATCTTTGCCCCGAATTTGTCTGTTGGGGACATCATCAACGAATGCTACACATCACATTGCAGCGTTTAGAAACTATGAAGTTTGCTATACCCAGGTGGTGTTGCTCCTGGTAATAAGTGCTACTAGTGTTGTAATAACACTAAAATAATTCTATGTACAAGATGGTTTGGGAATAATGTAAAAGGTGAAAAGGGGCGGTACCAAAGGTTTCTGATGAATTGACTTGTGCCACAATACTTTGTTCTTTTATTCTAGTTAGGGATGGACTGAAATGGGGTGGAGGGAGACTTGTAATAATCGGGCCTACAAAGTTACCCTGAAATGTTACTGTGAAAATGAGTGAAAGTTCATAAGATATCACCATAACTTGTAATAATGGGAAGAAGTGCAAAAGGGAGACAGAAAAACTGAATTAGTATAAAAAAAACAGCTTACTGATATAACTCAAGGACTATGTGAAAAATCATGCTTGGTAAGCAAGAGAAATTAATGGATAAAATTAGTGTGTCAGAAATTAGGCCTAACTGATGGACAAACTAATGAGGGGATGGGATAGTCTACTCACCACTCCTCTTTCAGGGTCCTCAAAAAGATTTTTTAATGAAAGCTGGCTCCCACAATGCTGCCTGACAAGAGAATAGGAAGGAGCTAGCTTGACCATTGTTGCTGTCACCATCTCCTGGAACCCTGGGCCTTCTTTGTCTTACTTCTGAGAGATGTCCTGGTTACCATTTAAGAGGCTGTCGAACAAGGGCTATTTTCCTTTAAAGAATCTCTCCGGCTAAAGGGAAAGGGAACAAGAGATGGTGTTAAAATAAAAGTCTTATGTAATATTTTACATTTCAGATGCTTTCACTGTTTTTTCATCTTTTCTGGATCTTTCATAAAAGGTCAAAATGATTTTTTTATGACATATTTGCCATGGTACTAAGCAGGCTGAGATCTCTGTATACTGAACCTAAAACCTTGTTTACCACTGTTTAATCCTGGACAGTGGCAGGGTCATATTAACACCTTTGACTCTTTGGGCCCATATATTCTATCTAAATTACTGCAACAGGTGGGTGGGAAGAATCCACCTTTGCAGAACAAGAAAGAAATTAATGTTATGCACTAGAATATCAGAGGAGTGAAGTTCTGGAACAGCCTTCCAAGGGGAATAGTGGCAGGGCCGGTGCAAGGATGTTTCGCATCCTAGGCAAAACTTCCACCTTGTACCCCCTCTGCGCCCCTGCCCTGAGGTGCTCCCCCCTCCACCCTGAGGCGCCCCCTCCATGGCAGCTCCCCCCCTGTCCTGAGGCGCCCCCCCTTGCGGCAGCTCCCCACCTCCCACCCTCCGCTCTGAGGCACCCCCCGGTCCCAGCTCACCCCTGCTCCGTCTCCACCCCAAGCATGCCATTGCTGCTTCACTTCTTCCGCCTCTCAGGCTTGCAGTGCCTAAGCTGATTTGCACCACAAGCCTGGGAAGCGGGAGAAGTGAAGCAGCCACGGCGTGCTCGGGGAGGAGGCGGAGCAGGGGTGAGCTGGGGATGGGCGTTCCTCTGCATGCTACTCCCCCCTTACTTGCTGCAGGTGGCCCTCCTTGCGCTCCTCTGCCCCAGCTCCCTCCGCCTAAATGCCGGCGGTGACTGGGGCGGCCGAAGATCTGGCTGCTGTGGTTGCTGCCAAAGAAAATGGCACCCCCCCAAATCCTAGTGCCATAGGCGATCGCCTAGGTCGCCTAAATGGTTGCACTGGCCCTGAGTAATGGGGGCAAAAGACATATCTGGCTTCAAGACTAAGCTTGATAAGTTTATGGAGGGGATGGTATGATGGGATAGCCTAATTTTGGCAATTAATTGGTCATTGACTATTAGCAATAAATATGCCCAGTGGTCTGTGATGGGATGTTAGATGGGGTGGGATCTGAGTTACTACAGAGAATTCTTTCCTGGGTGTCCGGCTGGTGAGTCTTGCCCACATGCTCAGGGTTTAGCTGATTGCCATATTTGAGATCAGGAAGAAATTTTCCTCTGGGCCAGATTGGTTGAGGCCCTGGGTTTTTTTTGCCTTCCTCTGCAGCGTGGGGCACGGGTCACTTGTTGGAGGATTCTTTGCACCTTGAAGTCTTTAAACATGATTTGAGGACTTCAATAGCTGAAGTCCTCAGACATAGGTTAGAGATTTGATACAGAAATGGGTGGGTGAGATTCTGTGGCCTGTGCTGTGCAGAAGGTCGGACTAGATGATCATAATAGTCTCTTCTGACCTTAGAGTCTATGATTCTATGAATATCATTCCCTAAAACCAATATACAAATATAACTATGCACAGGCAGAGAGGATCTCATCAGAAGTGGATGGTGTTTCTACATGTGCAAAAATGATATAATCTATACATAGGGCCCTACATATGTTTACAATCAACTTGCCAGCAGAACATTATCCACAACCTCCTGTCTCTGGACCCTCCTCATTCTTGTGCCAACAGACCACATTAGAGACTGAAGTTCCTAACTGTCCACTCTTCTTCTGCTCCCCCCTTAGAAAGTTGTACTTCCTCTCGCTCTCGGTCAAAGTAGAGGTGGTGACACCAGAGATCAGAAGGCCTCTGGGGCACTGGGAGGAGTTCACAAGATGAAGGTAGCCAGGGAGTGTCATGAACATGATGGTGGAGAACCTGGTCAAAGCCAAGGAGGAATTTGGATGGGCCTCTGCACCTGTTACTTTGCATCAAATGGCAAATAAACCTAGGTCCAACGTTATAAACAGGTTGGACTGGGAACACTGCAGTCCCAGATAATTACTGAAATATTCCACTGTTTTGTCACTAGGTTACGATAAATCCCTGATCACAGGTCTCTTTACAAATCACAGCCTGTGGAGAACTCAGTTGCCCTGAATATTAATAACCCAAATGAAACATATCACTTCTATATTAAGATAATGTCAGTGCCTTCCAGGTAGGTCAGTTACAAAATCCTGCTGTTGTCTTGAAAGAACTACATAATTTAGTCCCCTGAATATCTAATTAAACCTTTGGGTTCCCTTAACGCACGTCAGGGTTTGACTTTGAGTTCTATAAAATGCTGGACTGTTGTCTGTACAGGAATATCACTAAAAACTATTAGGTGCCAAAGACTTTGCCTGTTTTGCCCCCAGCTCTGAAGCATGATGCCAGCTGAGACTCGGAATGTTAATTCCAGAAATGCCTTCAAGTCAAGACTACAGGCATGTTTGTTTAATCTGGCTTTCCCCAAACAATAGCTCTGTCTCTGGATATATTCTGTGAAGTGCTCTGAGACATTTTTTACATGATGAGTGCTACATACAGTAAATATAAAATGTATAATGTATTTTTGAACGTGTGCATATATATTTGTCCTTTACCATTATATAAAACAAGGGAACCATCATTCATTTGAGTAACATGGGTTCCCAGAAAACAAAGATTTTTATACTAGTGAGGAAGTTCAAAACCAACCCTTGATACAGTATCTTCTAAACGCATATATTACATAAATATTGAGCATTAATGCAGTTTCAAAAATAGGAGCAATGATTCCTCAAATATATTGTTATTTTAATACCCACAAGGGTGTCCCTAAACCTCTGACTGCCAGAAGCTGGGACTGGACGACAGGGGATGGATCATTGGATAAATTGCCCTGTTCTGTTCATTCTCTTTGAAGCATCTGGCATCAGCCACTCTTGGAAGTCAGGATACTGGTCTAGATGGACCATTGGTCTGACCCGGTATAGCCATTCTTATATTCTCATTATTTTGATGTTATGAATAATATCTAGGTTTACAATGGTAACTGCACAGCATATGTGTGTAATATGAGAATTATGTAGTAACCTGCACTATGGTAAATCAGTAACTGCTTTTTTAGAAAAGAGAATTGTTGAAACTGTGCACATAGAGGGTACATCTACACTGCACGATTATTTCGAATTAGCTTAAACCGATATTACAAAACAGATCTAATAAAATCGGTTTAGCCCGTCCACAGTGGGATCCCGAAATCGATTGTTTGCGTCCATGGTCCAAAGCTACCATCGATTTCAGGAGCGGTGCACTGTGGGTAGCTGTTCCTCAGCTATCCCATAGTTCCCACTTCCGTGTTGAGAGCACAGTGCCTGATGGGGCAGAAAACATTGCCCCGGGTGGTGCTGGGTACAGCCTCACCCCTCCCTTTGTGAAGGCAGCAGACAACCCTTTGGCGCCTTTTTCGCGGAGTGCATTGAGCAAACGCCATAGCACAGCAATCTTTCCCTTTTTTTTTCACGTGGTGGTGGGGGGAAATAAACTGAGGAGCTGTTCCCTGAACCACGCCAGACACTGTGTTTGAACCTACAGACATTGGGAGCTCAGCCAAGAATGCAAATAATTTTCAGAGACTGCTGTGGACTGTGGGATAGCTGGAGTCCTCAGTACCCCCTCCCTCCCTTCATGAGCGTCCATTTGAGTCTCTGGCTTCCCGTTACGCTTGTCACACAGCGCTGTGTATCCTGGAGTTTTTTATTCAAACGCTTTGGCATTTCGTGTTCTGTAACGGAGCTGGATACAACAGATTTGTCTCCCCATACAGCGATCAGACCTAGTATCTCCCGTACGGTCTATGCTGGAGCTCTTTTTCGATTTCAGACTGCATCGCCAGCCGTGCTGATCAGAGCTCCACGCTGGGCAAGCAGGAAATGTAATTCAAAAGTTCGCGGGGCTTTTCCTGTTTACCTGCCCGCTGCATCCGAGTTCAGATTGCTGTCCAGAGCGGTCAGTGCTGCACTCTGGGATGCCGCCCGGAGGCCAATAACGTCGATTTCCGTCCACATGAACCCTAATCCGAGTTATCACTATCGAATTTAGCGCTACTCCTCTCGTTTGGGAGGAGTTCCGAAATCGATTTAAGGAGCCGTTTAACTCGATATTAATGACGACGTCGTGTGAACGGGTACAGCGTTAAATCGGTATATCGGCCATTAAACCGATTTAAAGTCGCAGTGTAGACCTGGCCAGAGTCACTTAGACTCTTCCAGGTTTGGATGCACCAAGTTTTGTAGGAGCAAAAGTGGCCTCATTGGCTTAAGATGATATTTTGTAGTTGCTTATTATGCTTTCA
Organism: Chelonoidis abingdonii; assembly: GCF_003597395.2. NCBI lineage: Eukaryota > Metazoa > Chordata > Testudines > Testudinidae > Chelonoidis > Chelonoidis abingdonii. The sequence continues at coordinate 70,981,897 of NC_133770.1, forward strand.
TCTTCATCTTCAGACCCTCAGTCTCACCTCATTGCTTTCACCTGGCTGCTGCTGCTCATTTGCAAATCTCAATTGATTTTTTTTTTAATTTGCAAGAAGAAATGCAAATGGCTGAAATGCAAATGATAGCTGTCACAGGTAGCTATATCTGAAAATATGATATTGGACTTTAAGCTTGCCCTATGATCCGATTGTATCTGTCTACAAGGGAAGTTGTATTGGTATAATTCCACAGATAGAATTAAACCGCTATAGTTACACTGGTATCAGTCTCCATATGAACAATTTTTTTCTGGAATAAAAGTGCCTTTTTCCACTTTAGCTTAAACTGTTTCTGAAACAAAGTTAACTAAACTGGAGAAAGACCCTGTTACACTGGAATAAGAGTGTGCAGCGGAAGTTATAATGATATTGGTTTAAATTCATATTATACCTTAAAGTGGTATAATGCTCCAGGTAGACAAGCCCTTAAACTCCATATAGCTTCCAGATAAACACACTGTTGGTTATTGAAGGTGGGTGAATCTACTCTCTTTTTATGCATGTAGTGGGGAGGTGTCATCCCAGACCAGTGAACAAGTTATACCATAATAGTTAAACCAATGTAATTATTCCATATATATAATTATATCAAGCGAGGTCTAAACTAGAAACTTTTGCTGGTATAGCAATGTTGGCTAGGGATGTGATATTTTTAGATACTTCTAGAATGGCAAAAAAGTGCTTTTCCTGGTATCGCTTTCCCAAAATTTAACCTCTGCCTTCTCCATTTGCCGCTATAAGCTGGGTGTCATCCCAGACCTGTGAACAAGTTATACCATAATAGTTAAACCAATGTAATTATTCCATATATATAATTATATCAAGTCAGGTCTAAACTAGAAACTTTTGCTGGTATAGCAATGTTGGCTAGGGGTGTGATATTTTTAGATACTTCTAGAATGGCAAAAAACTGCTTTTCCTGGTATAGCTTTCCCAAAAGTTAACCTCTGCCTTCCCCATTTGCCGCTATAAACTGCATCTACAGTATGAGGGGTTTCTTATATAGCTATACCAGTACAGCTATATCAACAAACCTCTTGTGGTGTAGACTAGGCTTAAAGGCCCATTACAAAAAATATTATGTAAAGATGGCATTCAAACCCTTACAAATATCATGACAGTATGGAAACAAAGATGCTCCCTGGAGGAAGAACAACATGCAAAACTGGCCAGGGACAATCCATGGAGAAATGGCTTATTGTCCTTGTCTGTAGGGAGCATGGTGAAAGAGGAGTCATACAAAACTGGTTTGGTTTGAAGGAGCATTAATTCCTGTCCCTGAGTATACCAGAGTAGGGTCTTTTGGGAGTAAGACACATCACCAATGCAGCTATCCAGATTCAACTCCTAGTGTCGATGCAGTCCAGCTGGTGCAAAAAATGTAGTGCAGTCAAGGCCTGGGGGGAAATTTTCAACTATGAATGGCTAGATTTAAGTATCTAAATACATATTAAGGCATCTTTAAGGAGAGTTGGCGAGACTGAGATACTAGTGGGTAGAGATGTGATCGTTAGTATTTGTATGATCTTGGCTGAAGGTGAGGTAACTAAAATGTATATTTGAATTTGTAATTTTAAATACTTGACAGGGAGCTCGGAGCCTGGGCATCCACATTTTTTTTATTATTCCTAAACTGAAAAAAAAAAGATTAAAAATAAAAAAAGGGGATCTGATGTTCAAAGGTAGTTTTCATACAGCACAGAGAGACTCCCTGGACCGGTCATTTATAACTGGATGCGTGACCCTGAAGTGAATGTGTGCATAGATCAGCTCAAATGAAATCTAGGCTAAATTGCCAGTGGGTGTCATAGAAGACATGCTTGAAATTTACAAAAGTTCAGAGGAAGAAAACCTCTGGCTTCCACAAAAAAAAGAGCAAACCTTGAGATGATATCTGCATGGCTGAGATGTTAACAGGCTGTTGTTCTTCTCCACACTTTGACACCGGGATTGAGCTTGTTGAATTGAGACTATGCTCTGAGTGTCTTGGTGACAAGCATGCATTACAATCTGAATCCAACAGAAGTGCTCTTGAGCTATCAGCAGCATAAAAGAAATATTATACTCTAGTGACAGCAAGCAGGGCAAAAAAGAAATAAAAGATTACTGCAATGTTTCCCGTGAAGGAAATTGGGCCAATATTGTAGCTGGTAGCTGACCAGCTGCTTTCATTTAATTTTTTTTTCTAATTTTACTCAGTGTTGGTCAAACACAGATTTTAAGGGATCACCTTCAGCGTTAACAGGCTGTTGTTTAGTGAGTTAAACAGATGCTCTAAAGTGTGAGGTATGATATAGAAATATACCCCTTAAAAATAGCTCCATGTGGATGCAATTAGCTGCTCCCTAAAGGCCAAATTTTCAAAACTTGAGTCCTAAGATACTCTTGCAAAAATACTTGTGTGTGTAACCTGCATTCTGGGCCAGATTTTCGGAAGGGGCAGCTTTCTTTTTGTGTGTGCAAATTTGCATAAGTAAAGTTTGTAACCTCAGGTTTTCATCCAAGTAGATGAATTACAGGTACTTGAACCTCTAGCTACAGGATTGTGAGTGCCAATGGTAGTTGGAGCGTAAGCACTCTAATTTGCAAATGCAAAAAACGTGTCTGTTACAGCCCTTTACAACATATTTCCCCATGATGGGCAAAGACTGGGCTATTATAGTTGAGTTTTAAATTAACTCTTTACAGAGCAAAAAATAAAATTTTTATCTGACTGATAGTGGAATGCTAAACTTTGCTTCTGTCTACTCAGTGTCTAATATACTGCTTATTCTTAGCTAAGCTCCTAAACTGCTTAGTGTTAATAATTTAGTTAGTTGCAGTGGTGTGGCTACCCATCCTGTCTGCCTGTGTTATTGTGGACTGTTAACCATTTCCTCAGTGATATACATCTCCTTCCTTTATCACCTGGTCTAGTCTCCCATTAAAGGACAACATGGGTCATTTCCAGCCCCAGGAAGTATTTTTGAAAGGGTCAGACAGACTGTTATGAGACCACTACTCCAAGTGTAAGATACTGCAGGGCTGAAAACTTGGAGCTGTAAACTGCTGACAACTGTGCATCACCACAGGAGGCTAAGGCTGTGTATCTACAGGAGGGATAAAAACCCTGCAACACAGCCATGCCTGGTAGCTCTGGTAGCAGGGCTAAAATTGTTGTGTAGATGTTCGGGCTGGAGCCAGCATTTTTTAGTCAGAAGTACCACGCAGCAGGACCTGAGTGGCAGCCCCCCACAGCCCACTACTGGGCCTATACCAGTACTTAAGGGGAGCCGTCTCAGCAATAACAAAGACTGCCTCTCTATCACTGCTCCAGACCCTGCTTGTGATAGACCCTAGTCTCCAGCTTCCAACTGTGGTCTGTCCTTGACTTTGCTGCTTGATTGTTGTCTGCAACCTGATGCCTGACCCTGATCTCCTGGTAACTGACCCAGTTTGCCTCCTAATGCCTGATTCTTGGTCTGCCTACTGACCTGTCTCAGACTCTGACTCCCTGGTACTTGACTTGGCCTGATTCCTGTTGTGACCACTAGGATTGTCTGCCCATGTCCTGATCATGACAGACACCATAACTCAGGGATTTGGCTTCAGCATGAAATTCCCAAAATTCAGAACTTTTGGGATTCAGATTCATACACTAACATTCATAACCAAAATGTCATGGCAGTGTGGATCTCGTTTTCAAGAAAAATTATGGTTCACTGCACCTGTTTATGAGTGCAGGGTCTCAGCTACAAATTTTGCTGCCCAATTTCTATTTTGCATTCAGGGATTCGAAGAAAAATTCAGGCAATAGATCTGGTTTAGAATATGTAAAAGCTGCATTGGGGTATGCAGGACTCTTGACTTAATTTACCTGAACACTAACATTAATATCATTGAGTAATGTATTTGCCATAGACAGGGAGAGTGGGTAAAAACATATGCCATGGTGTGTTTACGTTTCACTGTACAAAAATGATCAGAAAAGTGACTCCATAGAAATGACATCTTGGTGTTCCATACCACAGTAGTCCAGTTAAATGATATTTTCATTTTGCATACTGTCCAGCAATGGAAACTCAGCCTAGGGTCTGAAAACCAAGTCATATATGTCTGGTCTCAACTACGCTCCTGAAACATCCACTAAGCTTGGAAATACCCTTTGCTTTGTAAGGAGCTAATGGGAAGTTAATCTGGTCCAGTGCCAAAGGAAACAATTGGGAGGAAAATTAGTTTATGTTTTGTATTTTCAGATGTCCATGCTAGAGGGACAGAGTCCATCAGACTGACAGAGTTATTGCTCTCCAGGAACTGCCAGCACAACTTATCTTTTGTAAAAACACTCTGGGACTGGTGCTGCTCACCCACAGCACCTTGTTGAAAAACGGTAACTCAGGGCAGAATGTGATCCTGTCGATCTGTATGTTTACTATAGACAAGTGTAAGAAAACTATTATGCATAATAAACAACCCAGTAGCAAGAAGGAGAGAAGAGCATCAGGAAGCAAAATCAAATTGCAGAAACCACATTCCAGAAAACTAACCTAAGTTTTCATTATTATTGATTTACTGTCTGCTAATATAGCCTCGAAAAGTGACTGTGAGCATAGTCTGAGAAACAGGAAATCAAAGGAACAGATGTGACTATCTGAGGCAGTGAGTAGAGAACAGTACAGGGCCCTAGCAGACAATGATTAAGGAAATGAAGGGCAAAATCCAGCCCTTACTGTCAGGAGCCATGGCGAGAGAGGAATGGAATGTCAATCACCTCATGGAGGGGCCCTTTGTTGGCCTTTCAGCACAGGACAGGATGGTTCAATGAGGCAGTGAGCAAATGTATGGCTGGGAACATGTTACTGTTGCTCCAAAAAAGAGCTGTGTATATTCCGGTCAGCTGCTGAATACAGCTTATGTGCAGGGGACAGGGGGCTTTGCTGCAGTGTCAAAACAGCAGGCCACACTCTCTTGGTCTGTGTAGTTTTGGCATGAACGTTAGCCACACCTTTCTCCTTGGATTCAACAAAGTATTGGGCATGCAGGGCATAGGGGTAAGTAGTCCTCTTTGTTCTCTTCCCTCATTAGTGCACCCACACAACACAGGTTGGGATTTAGTCCTAAAATGGCACATATTTAATCTTTCAGCATCAATTAAAGAAATCATTTGCCGTATTAAAGTTTTAAATTGTGTTTACTGAGACATATGGGTATTTACTATGTGCAAATGTTATGTTTACTTTTAGATGTTTTCGTATGTGCATATTTGTGTTAGTGATAATATTATTATGGTAATTTCTACATAAATGTGTATAGTATGTTTTTAAAGTGTCTCACAAGCTAATTATTATTTGTCTTGATGCTAATTGCATTAGGAATATGACAATATTGAATTGTATGCTAAATGTATGTTTCCTTTGTACACCTTTTTAGGGCAAGTTTACAACCATTATGAGCCTGAATTGATCCAAACTGGGCTAGACAAAACAGTGGAGACCTCATTGCAGTTGTCCAGACACCTACAGTGAGAATGAAAAGTCAGTTTATTGAGGCGGCTTGTGAAAAGGCTTCTCTGGGGAATAATTTTCAAACTTTTGAGAGAAAACATTTGGAGACTCCTGGGTGAAATTGTTAGTGTCTTTAGAAAGAAAGGAGAAAACTGGTCCTAAAACAATAGATGAAGGAAGAAAAAAGGGTATGAAGTGCAAAAATTGTTTCAATAGTTGAAAATGTTGAGTCTTATGTTCCTTGTTTTCTTAGCTATTGGTCTGTAGCTTAATAAACCATTATCTGATAAGGAATTGCAGTGTGTTGTCATCTTTCCTGAAGTAAAGAATCTACCTGAAAGGAAACTAGATAATGTCTGGGAAACACAACAACCAAAACGAGGGTGGGCCAAATTCATCACTGTATGTATGGATCTAAAACATGTGTTTTTGTACTTATGAGAATAGTGGAATACACTCAAATGTTGTTTTGAAATGACCCAGTTAATCAGAGAGTTATTACAATATCAGCTGGTATGCTGGTCAAATGATTGATCGGGTAAGTACTCTATTCTAGTGATAGTGATTATCATGATTTATCAGATGCTTCTTAGCATCACGATAAAGGAAGTACCTTTCAAAATTATTGGCATATCACCTGAGACATGATGCAAGTGATTTAACTTCTTAAATGTCTCAGGGGATCTTCTTTGTGAATTAAAACTTGGAATCCTTGCAGAAAAATAGAATCAGTGTAAAAATGGCATCAGAAAGGAAGAGAATGAAAGGTACAGACATCTACACCATTGCAAAGCACCTTTGAATTGTATATGATAAAGATCTTGTAATGGCAAGTCTCAGATTTCTGTGAATTCAGCACATAGAGGCACTGTATGAAGGAAACAACTAAAATGAATTTTTGTCTCTATAACATAGCATTTACACACATTTAATATGAAAAACATATTTCAAAATCCACTGCTATGAATGAGTCATGTTGTTTTATCTGTGGATATCAGTGAGAGCTTTTTTTCAGTGTGTTGTACCCACTAGAGAGAAGGGGTCAAAGTAGATCTAACTGGCTTAAAAGAATTATGTATTTGTCATGAATATTGAGTTGTCTAAGTGGGTGATGCCTTTATAGCATACTGGGCTGTGTCACAGCGGAGGAAGGTTATAAAGACAAGCCAGTAATTCCAAATGTTTTTAAACGGTTTTAAAATTTATTAGGGTCTGAATGCTTCTGAGAAAGTCATATTTTATTACTTTAACTCTTGTTTGGATATTTAATGGCTGTCTGGAGAGACTTCTGCGGTTATCTGGTTAGCTTTTAACACCTAATTATCACTTCACCGTAGAGCTTGGGTTAAATGATTGGGAATTGCAATGCTTAAAGGACTCCTGACATGGGATTTCTTTTTTAATTCAGTTAAGTGAATTATTCCTTTAACGGGAATCTCTTTAGCATGTAAGGAAATGAAAAATAAGAAAGGGTTTGGATTTTGAGACAGAGGGAGATGGCCAGTTAAATTAGGCAAAAAGATGGGGGTTTACTCTGATTATTTCCAGCTGATTTACCTGCCTAGTTACAGACACTAAGAACTAGAGGAACAGATAATGGAAAGTGACTGAATAAAGAAGATCTATCTTAGAGAGCAAACAGTACTAATTACAGTAATAACTAAGACCCCTCTCTTTGTGGAACTCAGTAGTTATAATGTGGATATTAGTATAAAAGTAGCCTTTTTTTTGGTGGAATGCCAGATGTGTTTTTTAGAGCCCTGTCTCTTTAAGACTTGCAGCTCTGCTGAAGAGGTTAGAGCCAGGACACAGCAACATGTAATCACAATGGTTGTGGTGGGAGCTCCTGGGAGACTGTCCAGTAGTGGGGCTTGTGCCAGCTGTGTGTACTTGCTGGTCTCAGGCAGAAATCTTTATAAACTTCACCAGTTTGAAACAGCATCCTGCTCTGGGAGCAGAACACCCTTTTCCAAACAATATCCTTTCCCCGCTATCTGCCTCCCTCCCACCACAAATGTCGTCAACCTCCACTGAATTTTGAACAACGAGCCTTTGACAAGTATGATGCCTTTATCTGGCTTGTAACTGTGCCAAGGAATCTTGACTGTATATAGGCCCAGACAGTGGCTTTAACGCCACAGCCTGCACTGAGGAAGGAGAAGAGAAAGGGAATGAGGAAGAAGGGGCTTGACAGCAACAGGGGTCCCAGGAGGAATTTTGCTGGCCAGTGCATAGAGTGCGAGAGGATTTGGGAGGCCAGGGCTGCCAGCAGTGAGACTATGCTTGGCTCCTGTACACAGGGGAAGCTCTTTATGCCCTTCCCCCCCTCTGGCACATCCACTGAGGGTGAGGTGGAATCTAATCGTCAGTGTTTTATCTTACAAGACTTTTATAATTGTTCAACAAGCTGTAGTAGTGGTAGATAATAAAAACAAAGTTAGAGGCAGGCAACATGCGGTTGTAGAACATGAATGATTATGCATGACTAGTAGCTGACATTGTTAGTCTCTCTATCTGGCCTCTCGTCACCACAGCATTTTAGCAGCACTTATAAGAGACATTCCTTATTTTAAAACCATCTTTATCTCCATCCCTCCCCACTTGCTGTTATATTTGTATTATTGTAGTTTATTCCCATCATCACTGTTTTCTCATTAAGTTGACTCTGAGGACATATTGCCAGAATAGACACAGAAATAATGAGAAGTACCTTTTCACTAATGAGTAAGGGCTTCTTGTTTTCAGAAGTTCAGTAATCTCTGCTGGGCTCCTTGCTGGGGTTTACATGGAGAATTCCAATCCCCATTCAATGTGCCACATCCTTCAAATTGCAGTGTCTTCTGTTGATCCTCTCTATGTCTTGGTACATGTCTCTAAAATCATTCTTCTTTTGTATGTTTATTAAGCCAAAGAAGGAGAGAGAGACAGACAACCACACTCCCATAAATGCACACAGTAAAACGGGACACTAACCATAACCCTATAAAACAAAGCTGACCACCTTTAAACTTATTTGGGGAAGAGCTGGAGGCAGCTGAGATTCTGTCAAATTCGTACAGAAACATGAATTTTCATATTGGATTAGATCAACAGTTCATATAGTCCACTGTCCTGTGTCTAACAATAGTTAGTCGTTCAGAGGAAGATGCAAGAAACTCTGTAATAGATATATATGGAATCACCTGCTCCCTGGCAAAGTTTCTTTCTAACCTCCATTATTAGACATTAGCTTGTACTCAGTATTACATCCCTTCCAAAACTCTGTTGTTTTTCATCCTTGCTATTATAACTCTGAATATTCTTCAGGTTTCAGAGTGGTAGCTGTGTTAGTCTGTATCATGAAAAACAACAAGAAATCCTTGTGGCATTTTAGAGACTAACAAATTTATTTGGGCATAAGCTTTCGTGGGCTAGAACCCACTTCACTGGATGCATGAAGTGAAAAATACAGGAGCAGGCATAAGTACACGAAAGGATGGGGGTTGCTTTACCAAGTGTGAGGTCAGTCTAACGAGATAACTCAATTAACAGCAGGATACCAAGAGAGGACAAACAACTTTTGAAGTGGTAAGAGAGTGGCCCATTACAGATAGTTGACAAGAAGGTGTGAGTAACAGTAGGGAGAAATTAGTATTGGGGAAATTAAGTCTAGGTTTTTTAATCACCCAATCATTCTCAGTCTTTATTCAGGTCTAATCTGATGGTATCCAGTTGGCAAATTAATTCCAGTTCTTCAGCTTCACTTTGGAGTCTGTTTTTGAAGTTTTGTTGTTGAAGAATTGCCACTTTTAGTTCCGTTACTGAGTGACCAGAGAGACTGAAGTGTTCTCCTAGTGGTATTTGAATGTTATGATGTTAAATTTGTGTCCATTTATTCTTTTGTGTAGAGACTGTCCGGTTTGGCCAATGTACATGACAGAGGGGCATTGCTGGCACATGATGGCATCTATCACACTGGTAGATGTTCAGGTGAACGAGCCCCGCATGGTGTGGCTGATGTGGTTAGGTCCTATGATAATGTCCCTTGAATTGATATGTGGACAGAGTTGGCACAAGGTTTGTAGCAGGATTTGGTTCCTGGGTTGGTGTTTTTGTTGTGTGGTGTGTAGTTGCTGGTGAGTATTTACTTCAGGCTGGGGGGCTCTCTGTAGGTGAGGACTGGCCTGTCTCCCAAGGTCTTGTTATTCATTTAAATGTATAATCTCTTATTGAATCCTGCTAAAGTCTTGACAAAAGTGATATCTTGGCACAATGAGTTTTACAGGTTAATTAACCCTCTGCACATTTGTTTTGTACTGAAAGTCCAGAAGATTCAACATGTAACTACTCCCTTCATTCCAAACTTGTAAAAATAATATCAGTAGAGTGGTACAGTATATTTGGAATCAGTACAGTACATAGACATTTTCTAACACTAGATACCGATGTAACTGAGAGCAGAAATTGGTTCACTGTGTATAATTTACTTTTTAAAAGCCTGACAGAAGGAAAGACAGGCCTCATACCCACGTGTCTATTTTGGGGAAGTGGTGTCCCTAGTACTGATGTGTAGCCACACTCAGAACTTCCTCCCCTTCTCTCATGAGTTTGTTTTGTTTTTAAGTCATTGGAACAGAGGAAATGAAGCTGAAATTTATTACCATGGCTTCCTACTGTATGAACATAAAAGTGCTAATGGTATTTATTTTCAAGAAGCACTACAGTTCACCATTGAGTGAAAATAAAATCCAGGCAAAATGCACAGGTGATTATATAAAGGCATCAATATTTCAATGAAGTGTCTAATAGAATTTTGAAAATGGCTAGAGAAGAAAGAAAATAAAGATTCCTGCTTAATGTGAGAGTGCACTGTTTCTTTTCCCCATAACCAACTTATTTTATGAAATAAGGAAATGATCCTGAGGAAAAAGAGGAAGATACAAATTATAAAGGAGCATTTGTTTCAGTTCTGAATGAAAGGGAGAAGTTCGCAGCCTTGTATTTAAAAGGTATCAGTGTGCTTTGGTACATAGCTTATTACTGACACAAAGTTTAAAAAAGAAATGTTAGGATTTTCATCGTTTCTAGAGATGTTCCCTCCCTACAAATATATATGTTATTTTGCAGGAAATGCTATTATTTTTTAAAAGAAAAACTTCTGATGTGTTGCCATCTTTATAATGATTATTTTCAGAGGAACAATCATTCCACCAAAGCTAATAAATGTATTTGTTAACTTTGAACATCAGCCTTTCATTTTCTACCATCAATTGCAGTATAATTGGGGATAGAAACAGAACTAATTCTGATGAGACTTTAGCTCCAGACAGAAAAGTGTGCTATGTGACAGATGCTGCCCACTTTTATTCCCAGGGGAAAAGCTTTTCAGAACTGGGTGGATGTTTGTTAGTATCTGCTGGAACTAGACCACTGGGTTCAAGAAAAGAACCATGATGGCCATTTGAAGAGATACATTTTGAATATTACACACCTTATTTGTGAAGTATCCTCATTAAATCCTTCAAATGATAAAAGAACTATGGAATCCCAGTTCCCACAATTTACGTCTTTTCATGCTTTCAACAGAAAGAAAGTTTTCCCAGAGATCTAGAAAAGACAAGGGGATGCCTAACAAATAGCAAGGAAGCTCAAAATATGCCTAAACTAAAGTCACAAGTGGCTCAAATAATGGCACTTTGCCAGCTATTCAGCAAATTAATTGAATCAAACAACAAATGCTAGGCAGGAGCCAGACAATAGTAAACCATGGTTTTACTGGGCAGAGTGCAGGAAGATTTGGGCTCTGGGAGCATTTTGATGAGTGTAACTTTTACCACAGTTAAATAGTAAGTGAAGTAGAAGTACATATCCCTTCAAAGCTAGCAAACTGCTTCTTGCCTACTATTTATTTATTAATTTTTGTATACATTTCAATGCGCGGATAATAAATACCAAGCTTATTTTGAACTTGGCAGGGGTCTAGATTTCTATCTTTTAATGTGACAATTAAATGATGATGATATGGAGAAAGGAAAAAAATCCTACCTGCTACTGTATTCCCTATTTAACAGCTTATAAAAATGGAAAGGAGCAGTATTTAACCCACTCTTTACCTAGACTATTAAATTATAGCTAATTATTTATGAATTAAGAAGAAAGTACATGGGGCTTAGTGAATAGTCAATTGTTTTAAGAGGCAGCAAGACTAGAGAGGAGTGTTTTTTTTCCCCAATGTTTTATCTATTTGCCAAAGTAAACTCTGAAAACCTAAAGCCTCAGCAGACTTGTTGGGATTTTGAAGGAGCTATTGTTCTGATGGTCCCTGAACACTTTCCTTTTATTCTTTTTCTTTGCTGAAACCTCTGTACCAGAAGCTGAAATACAACAAAAATTTTGTAAAATCCAGATCAAAATGAAGTTCAGTAGCTGTGACTAACTGAAAATGGAAGGGAACCAATCCTCTTTGCCATACAAGCTCAGTGCAGTGTTGTCCTATTTATCACATTTATGACTTTTTCCCTTTGATCATGTTCATAAGAGTTCCATAGACTATTAAAGCAGGAAGTCTGAAACATGTCATTGGAAAAAAATTACTTCTCACCATTTACCTGGTCTGTTTTCGTTTTACGCTTTGCTTGCCTTGGATAGCAAAAATAGATTGGACAATCTCACTTTCTGGGCCTGATTAACCACTGCCAACTTTACACCAGTGTGCAAGCTTGTGTGGAGTATGAGCTGGGCATTAATCTCCTTGCACACTTCTGTGAGGTGTCCTGCTGTTTGCACTAGTGGGCCTGGTCTACATTACACGTTTATACTGATTTTAGCAGAGTTAAATCGATTTAACGCTGCACCTGTCCACACAATGAGGCCCTTTATATCGATATAAAGGGCTCTTTAAACTGGTTTCTGTACTCCTCCCTGATGAGAGGAGTAGCACTGAAATCGGTATTACCATATCGGCTTAGGGTTAGTGTGGCCGCAAATTGATGGTATTGGCCTCCGGGCGGCAGGACTGGCGGTAGGGTTTCTCGCACCCTAGGCGCACGGCCATTTCGCCGCCCCCCGCGCTGATCCCGCGGCTCCGGTGGAGCTGCCGCAG
>NC_133770.1:70997631-71060131 GCF_003597395.2 Chelonoidis abingdonii
TGAGGCCCTTTATATCGATATAAAGGGCTCTTTAAACTGGTTTCTGTACTCCTCCCTGATGAGAGGAGTAGCACTGAAATCGGTATTACCATATCGGCTTAGGGTTAGTGTGGCCGCAAATTGATGGTATTGGCCTCCGGGCGGCAGGACTGGCGGTAGGGTTTCTCGCACCCTAGGCGCACGGCCATTTCGCCGCCCCCCGCGCTGATCCCGCGGCTCCGGTGGAGCTGCCGCAGTCATTTCTACGGAGGGTCTGTTGGCCTGTAGCTCTAGTGGAGCTGCCGCAGGCATGCCTGCGGGCGGTTCACCAGAGCCGCACGAGCAGCCGACTGTCCGCAGGCATGACTGCGGCAGCTCCACCGGAGCCACTACCAACGGACCCTCCGCAGGCACGACTGTGGCAGATCCACCAGAGCCGCCTGCCGCTCCCCCCCCAGCAAAATGCCGCCCCCCGAATAATCGTGGTGCCCTAGGCGATTGCCTAGGCTGCCTAAATTGTAGCGCCGGCCCTGCTTGGCGGTATCCCACAGTGCAGCACTGTGACTGCTCTGGACAGCAATCTGAACTCGAATGCACTGGCCAGCTAGACAGGAAAAGCCCCGCAAATGTTTGAATTTCATTTCCTGTTTGGCCAGCTTGGAGAGCTCACCAGCACAGGTGACCACGCAGAGCTCATCAGCACAGGTAACAATGCAGTCTCCTGATAATTGAAAAAGATCTCCAGCATGGACCGCACAGGAGGTACTGGATCTGATTGCTATATGGGGAGAGGATTCTGTGCTAACAAAACTCCGTTCCAAAAGACAAAATGAAAAAACATTTGAAAAAATTTCCAAGGCTATGATGGAGAAAGGCCACACCAGGGACTCAGTGCAGTGCAGAGTGAAAGTTAAGGAGCTCAGACAAGCCTATCACAAAACAAAGAAGCAAATGGAAGGTCCGGGGCAGGGCCGAAAACATGCCGCTTCTATGGTGAGCTGCATGCAATTCTAGGGGGGTCTGCCACCACTACCCCACCCCATGTCTGTGGATTCCGAGGTGGGGGTGGTAATCTCAGCCATGGCTGAGGATTCTGCAGAAGGGGAAGATGAGGAGGAGGAGGAGGAAGAGGAGGATGAGCTTGCAGAGAGCACACAGCACTCCGTTCTCCTCAATAGCCTGGAGCTTTTTCTCACCCAGATGGAATTACGCTCCCTGCCCTCCCAAGCCAGTAGCCCAGACAATGAAGCCATGGAAGCGACCTCTGGTGAGTGTACCTTTGTAAATATAAAACATGGTTTAAAAGCAAATGTTTTTTAATGATTGATTTGCCCTGAGGACTTGGGATGCATTCGCGGCCAGTACAGGTATTGGAAAAGTTTGTTAACAGGTCTGGGGCTGGAGCGGAAATCCTCCAGGGACATCTCCATGAAGCTCTCCTGGAGGTACTCCAAAAGCCTTTGCAGAAGGTTTCTGCAAGGGGCAGCAACCTTATTCCGTCCTACCATGGTAGGACACTTGACCACGCCATGCATGTAGCAAGTAATCTGGTATCATTGCATGACAAAGCCTAGCTGCGTATGTCCCGGTGATTGCTGGCATTCAAGCAACATCCGTTCTTTATCTCGCTGTGTTATCCTCAGGAGAGTGATATCGTTCATGGGTAACCTGGTTGAAATTCAGGAATTTAATTAAGGGGACAGAGATGGCTCATTCCTACTGGGCTGTTTGCCTGTTGCTTAAAAGAAATCCTTCCTTGCAGGTAGCCAAGCGGGGGTGGGGTAGTAATAGCACTGAGCTTTTTCACGTTTGGCTAGTAGGTATCTTCCCTGCTACCAGCCATGCGGTGTGGGGGGAAGGGAGGTGATTAGCAGTGATCTTCCATGAGACCAGCCACACGGTGGGGGGAGGGGTAAAATGATCATCCCAAAGAATTGGATGGGGGGTGGTTGCTGCAGCTGCATGTTAACAGGAAAGAAGCAGCACTGAACAGGATTTGCTTAGTATTTGGGAAAGGTGGGCACTGTGTATGTGAAGGCTGCAGAATCCGAAAGACAGTGGCTTACAATGGCCCCATGCAAGATAAATTCTGCTGCCCAGACCTGCCTCTGTGAGATCTCTAACACCAGAGCCGCAGGCACTCAATATTAAGATGCAAAATGCGACCTTGTAGTGAAATCACATGTGCTATGTAAGGTAAATAGTGTTGTTCACTGTGAAAGAGTATAACCATTGTTCTGTAAAATGTATCTTTTTAAATACTTCTCTCCCTTTTTTACCTCCCTCATGCAGCTGCAAATTTTTCAAGCTTCCCTACTCCATCCCGACGGCTATCTCAGATAAGGTGGAGATAAAAAAAGATGCGAGACGAAATGTTCTTGGAAATCATGGAAGTAACCCACAATGAAAGAGCTCATCTCAATGAGTGGAAGGAAGTGGCATCAAATTACAAGAAAGATGCCAGTGAACATGAGGACAGGAGGGACCAACGTGAGGAGAGGAGAGACACTTGAGATGAGAGGTGGCGGCAGGAAGATCAGAGGTGTAGACAGGAAGATCAGCGGTGGCGGAATGCAATGCTGGGGTCGCTGCGTGATCAAACTGACATCCTCCGACGTCTGGTGGAGCTTCAGGAACAGCAGCAGAGTCACAGAGTGCCGCTGCAGCCCCTGTGTAACCACCCTCACCACTCACCATGTTCCATATCTTCCTCACCCAGACTTGTAAGAACGCATGGGGGAAGGACCTTTTGTTGGCACCCCACCCCACTCCCCACCCCCCTGGGAACCAGCCCAACCAAAGGCTGTCATTGCTTTGTGAAATATTTTTGTGCCTTTTCTTTCCTCCTACCTTCCTCCAAACACCACACCTGGGATCCACTGTGTCCAGTTCTTCCTCTTTATAATGGACTTTTGAATAAGACGTATACATGATTTTACAATGATAGTACTTATTTTTTCTTAATGGGCAAATCTGTAATCGAAGGCAAGGGAAAAGGGTAGGGTGGTGCTTAACAAGAATAGTCAAATAATGGCGGGTCATCAAGGGAAAACAACACAACGTCACACCGTTTCCGGCCCGTGATGAACTCTTTCAATGCTTCTCTGATGCGCACCACTTTCATGGGGCATTCCTATCTACCATGCTCCGATGGCTGCTGCCAAATCAGCTCTCCCTACCCGCCATATAAGGATCCCCATTACTCTCACAGAGATTGTAGGAGCACACAGCAGCAGCAATAAACAATGGGGACATGGTTTGGCCTGGAGGTCTGAGGACGTAGCTCGTAATGTGTGCCAGCCCGCTTTTAACGGCCAATGACATCTAACCACTATTCTGCACTTGCCTCAGCTGTAGTTTAACTGCTCCTGACTACATGGTCCAGGTGCCTGTGGTCAGCCGGATAATACAGGCATTTCAAAATCCACTGTTATTTTCTGTCTGGGTGTGAACAGCATGGCCAGAGTGGCAGCCATAAGAGTGTTAGCAGGGGCCTTATTCGCCTCCAAGAGGAAAGGTTTTAGATACTAAACAGCTGTGGCAATTAGTAGCACCTGACTCCAATTAGAGCACCTGCACTCAATTAAGAGCACCTGACTCAGTCATTGGGATATAAACCCTGCTTCGTCAGACAGGGTGGCGTAGTTTGAAGGGAGAAAGGTTGGATTGGAGCAGAGTGCAGATTGCAGAAGAGAAGAGTTTGTCCGAGAGAATAGAAGGTTTGGAGATTGCGCGGTGGATTAGGGAAGCCCATACAGAAACCTAGGCTAAGGGCGCACCAGGCCTGTATAGAGAGGGTGAGAAGCCCTTCACAAGCTGATGGGTATGAGAGGAAGATACCAGGAAGAAACGCGCTAGTCAAGTGGAACTTCACCACAATCCAGGGCCCTGGTTGGGACTGGAGTAGAGGGCGGCCCACGGTCCTCCTCTCCACTCCCTCCTCCAGGACACCAGGGAGTGATAAACTGTTCAGAGGCAAGCAATATCGCCCCTGATACCCCAGAAGAAGGAGAAAGCGCTAGACCCAGACACAAACGGCAATTGCACAGGAGTAATTCCTTGCTGCAGCCATTTAGAACAGAGTAGTGTCCTGAAGAGCGCGACTTCATGACCTGCCTTGCCATCCCCGCTGGATGTTGGTGAAACGCCATTGTGATTCCACCAGTGCTGTGCAGCCACCATTGAAAAGTACCCCTCCCGTTTACGTACGGTGCCCTGGTGCTCCAGTGGCGCTAAGATAGGGATATGGGTTTCCATCTATCACCCCCCGTCCCCCACAGTTAGGAATCCATTGCGCAAAGCCATCCACTAAGACCTGTACGTTTCCCAAGTCCAATCTTTGATAGCGTCAGTTAATTGATGCTGTTGGGCTGCTTGCTCACAGTAGCCCCCAGTTAGATTTTCCTATCCACAATGGATTCCCACTGACGGTAGCTGTCTGATGCAAGCTTCCAGAGGTCTATTGTCACTCACTTCTCAACTGTGGGGCTGACCTCATTCTTGGTATTATGATTTTCAGGAAGGGAAAGCAAATCAAAAGTCCATGCATGCCTTACGCATCTGCAAAGTTTCGCAGCACTGCGATTGTTCCACACCTGCAAACTATGCGTCCACCAGTTCCTGCCTTGTTTCCCAGGCCAAAATTGGCTTCACATGGCTAGAACCTGCCCCAGTACCAGCAGGGATCTCCAAAGCGCAGGGGCCCGCAGTTGAAGAATTCTGTGTCCATCGAACTCATCACTTCGTCGCCTCTCGGCCGTAGCTGCTCCTCCTCGCCTGGCTTTGCAGGAGTCCGCGGTCAGCATAGACTACACGGACAGCACGAGGTGTTTACACATCCACGATTGCGGTTTGATCTTGAGCAGGTCCATGCTTGCGTGCTATGGTTTTGCACCATTCACCAGGAAAAAGGCGCGAAATGGTTTTCTGGCTGCTTTCAGGAGCGCAGGTGGGCATGGGTGTACCAGAACACTGCGACAATGTTTTGTGCCCCATAGGCACTGGATTCTTCAACCAGAATTCCAAGGGGCGGGGGAGACTGCGGGAACTATGGGATAGCTATGGGATAGCTACCCACAGTGCAACGCTCCGGAAATCGACGCTAGCCTCGGTACATGGACGCACATCGCCAAATTAATGTGCTTAGTGTGGCTGCGTGCACTCGACTTTATACAATCTGTTTCACAAAACTGGTTTATGTAAAATTGGAATAATCCTGTAGTGTAGACGTACCTGTGGTGTTATACGAGGATAAAGGTGGAGTGACACAGCAGTGAATTGGGCCCTCTGGCTTATGTCAGTTTTGCTTTCCAGTTCTCATCCACTACTAAATTTTGATGTTTATGTGAATTGCTCCAACAGGGGCTGTGACTAAACTATCTTTCACTCTGAACTGGAATTAGCATGTTGGATAACTGCCCCTTTGTATTTTTGTATAAAAATCTAAGGAAATATATATGCAATAGATACCTAGTTACCCAATAAAGAGGCTTCATCTCCAACTCTGCAGTATATTTCCAGATCATCAAACAATCTCCCTAGCATTTGTATCACCCATAAAAACTGGTTAATGCTGAAGTAAGATGACAGAAGCAGGAACATTATACTCAGCACTTGAAAGTATTGAATTCTCTGATCATTCTCACAAATAAAAAAAAAAAAGACCATTAGGAATTACCTGGAAATATTTGTCTTTCCACCTCTCCATCAGTGTTCTGGTGTTTTGCATTAAGTCCTTTACATTGTGCTCTGCTATGACTGTTCTTTTGACACTGTTTATAAAGCATATTCACTGAGTCTCTAATACTTTTAAGCTTTTGTTTTCTTCTCTCACATTTTATGGGATAAATCTGGTACTTAGTGCTTTTAAAGATGAGGTACTGGTGATGTTTGCTAAAGCCAGGCATACTGTGAGCAGGCAATACTCTCTATGCTCCTTTGCCAGTGCAATTCAGTCCTGATAGGCAATGCTCTGCCATTCATTCCTAGACTGTTCCTCGGTAGAGACTGCCAACTGTGCTTGGTTTTATAATATGGACAAATGGTAAGCAAGATGAGACCATCATATTCATTTTCATTTCTGACCTAAGGGGGATTTGAACCCAGTTTCCAGGGTGCAAGTCTAAGGCATTTAACCTGCTGTACCAGGGAGTTTTCAAAGAAGAGCTTTTCTGTATGAGAGCTGATAATTTTCCGCATTTTGTCTATGTTCACAATTTTAGAGTCATTGATATCTGGTCCTGAGGGCATGCTTTGGCTAGTGTAGCTGACTAGATGAAGTATGGCTCCCTTATTAACTTGTCAAAGTACGATGCAGCTGCATCATTTGCTCACCCATTTGCTTAACTTAAATAAAGGTTGGTGGTTAGGCTTCTGTTGCATTGTGCTCTCCTGCTAATTATCAGTGTATTTGTTTTAGAGACAATTAGCCACCTGGTTCATTCTCCCATTGAAGTCAGGTCATCATGAGTTACATCTGCTTTCAGGACTCTTCAAGTCCAAGACATAATAAAAAAAGATGATAGCTATGATTGTAAAAATCGTGAAGGGTTGGGCGTAAGTTGTGCAGCATATTGAATTCCCAAGGAGGATTGGGTTACATAGCTCTTACAGTGGCCTCTTTCTACGTGTCACATAAGATGGATGTGAACAGAAAACTGTTTTGCAGTGCCAGAAGTCCTTTTGCTTGGAAATGGTAAGAGTATTTGTAAAGGTAGACTGACAATGCAAGGCAAAGTGAGACGTGATACCTCCCTAAGGCATTGTGGTGATACAACAAAAAAGTGACAAGTAAGCACATCTCAGTGCATATTGAATTTGCATAAAAATAAAGTTGTTCAGACCTGTGGGTGTTTCCTTTTAAAAAATGTGCCATATAATGTGGCATAAGATTATGTGTGATGCACATTTACTTTTATAATCCCATATGTTCTGGTAAAACTCTGTATTTTGAAGTAAGATTTTATTACAGTAGAACTTCATTAATTCTCACTCATGACTGGAGACCCTTTGCAAATTACTGAATTTTGTATACAATTGAATGCCATTAAATGCATTGTGTTACTAGAAGATGTTCTTCTGCATTCTGAGGAGGATGAGCTGATGATAATCCTGCCGTTTGTATATCAGCTCTATTAGAGATATGTGGATCCAAAGTCTTTGCAATGGCTTTGGTTTATGTGTTTGCATATGATGTAAATGTAGGGCTGGCCCTAGATGTTGCAAAGTTCTGTGTGAAATTAGATGTGTTGTCTTCTTCTCGTGTCCTTGTCACAAACTAGATGTGTACAAGCGATGGCTCTTTCCGTCTTTGTAGCAAGATCCTCCTTCGTACAGGTCTCCCCAAAGAGTCAGCAAACAAGCAGGTGCTCCATGGTCTGCACCTCACTGCACTCACATATATTCGTGTAATTAGAAAAGTCCAATTTGATCATATTAGTCTTTGATCTGCCAGTTTGCATGTGCAGGGGATTCAGGCATCACCACGTTGACCAGTCTGTATTGGCCCCTCCAGGAAGGTCCTCCTGGGGTTCCAAATCTATTTCAGTGTGTCCCACTGCGTGTAATCTTTCATTCCATAACCTTGGTCATGCCTTGCCAGCTGTCAAATCCAAAGGCACAACACTAGTCATAAAACTCTTTCGCGATTTAACATATTTGATTACTCCTATGTGACCTTTTAATGGATGCCTTGGATCTTCCATCTGCCATGATCTTTCCCTTTGGCTTGCTACCTTCCTCCTGATACCACATGGTGCCATGACAGCTAGTAAGTACAGGTTATCCTTTGGGGCCAGCAACTATTATCTCTTTCTCAAATCCATCTTCTAAATGCTGAGTGATATTTAATATTTGGCCAGTATAAGACTTGCCTGGTTTAAATCCGGCTTGTAAATCCGGCAGCATTAAATGTTGTTTGATATGAGGTGAGATGCGATTGAGAAGGAGGCATTTCTAAAGTTTATAAAGTTTGCATAGAAGTGATATTGGCCTGCAGTTCTTTGGATCAGAGGCATCCTTCCCTGACTTCAATAGAGCTAATACATGGGGTCATCACCATAATTTAAGTATTCTAAGGGTTGATGAGCAATTGTTAAAAAGGCATAATACCATAACTTGGTTGCAGGACCAAAATGTGTAATCTTCCAGCTGCTTTGCCATTCTTCAAGTGATTTATTCCAGCCTTGAGTTCATCTGTGGTGTATGGCATGCTGAAAGCATTTTCTTCCAGATCAGATTTCTGTCTAATTAATAGGTTACTTATTCAGAGATTTCCCATTGAGCAGAAGCAGGTGTGCCACCTGATTGGCTGTGATGTGGTGTTGCTCTTCTTTCTTCAGATCATTATTCAGCTTGCAAATGGTCAACCATGCTTTCCTACTAGCGTGGGTCACAACTACTCCTTTGATCAATTCTTTCCATTTCTATTGCTTTTCTTCTTGAAGCTTATTAGTTGGACTGTCCCTGCTGTGATACTGTCTTCCAAAAAAGGATCTCTTTGGAACGTTTGTTGTGCGAGATCCTACTCTGAGTAGAGTGCCATGAGTTTCAATTCTTGTGGATTGAGATAGGTTTCATGCTTGGTTGGAGGCATAGAGGGATTTATAGATTCATAGATTGTAATGCCAGAAGGGACCACTGTGATCACAGTGGAAACTTGTTCCAATGGTTAATTACTCTTACTGTTAAACATGTAGTCCTTATTTCCAGTCTGAATTTGTTTAGCTTCAGCTTCCTGCTATTGGATTGTGCTATACCTTTCTCTGCTAAATTGAAGAGCCCATTATTAAATTTTTGTTCCTCATGTAGATAATTGTAGATTGCAATCAAGTCACCACTTAACCTTTTCATTGTTAAAATAAAGTAGATTGAGCTCTTTGAGTCTGTCACTATAAATCATGTTTTCTAATCCTTTAAACATTGTCATGGCTCTTCTCTGAACCCTCTCCAATTGATCAACATCCTTGAATTTTGCTTACCAGAGCTGGACACAGTATTCCAGCAGCATTTGCCCCGTGCCAAAGACAGAGGTAAAATAACCTCTCCACTTCTACTTGAGATTACCCTCTTTATACATCTGTAGTGAGGCGGACTGGCCTCCCATGGACCTGGAGCAGGAGGAACCCCTCACTGAGCCTTGGTGGGCAGAGCCAGGCCATGCTTGTCCCTCCTGATGGAAGTCAGTGGGCTGGGCAGGAAGTATAAAAGTCTTAGTTGGGTTGCAGCCGCTGGAGGAGCCGGATGCCTCCTGCTTGCTCCCGAGCTGTGAGACTGCTGCCGCCCCCTGGGAAACTGAGGGCTGGCCAAAGCCGCATACTGACCCAACTGCAGAGAAGCTGCCAGCACTACCACAGGCCTTCTACCCGGACGATCCGGAGACCCTCTACAGGACCAGGTACACCCCAAGGAGGAGTCAGGAAATGGCCAAGGGGCAGCCCACACTAGTCTGGCTGCAGCACCGCCTGAGCATAGGTCAATGCGTTGTAGTCAGGATCCCCGCTCACCCAGTGGCAAATCCTGCTGCCACCGTTAGGGCCCTGGGCCGGGGCGCAGTAGAGTGGGTGTGCCTGCACCCCCCCCCACCACCCCAACCCAGGGATGGCAATTTCCCCCTCTCTAGACCAAAGAGCCACTGTGTGTCAGCCATCCACTGGAGCTAGGATACTCGAACCCCTTGCTGCTTGGCCCGAGCCATAGATGTTTGCTGCCCCACCCTGCCTGAGGGCTTGGGCCCATCTAACTGTGCTTGCTGCTCAGCCTCTGACTACAGGAATGAGCTATAGACTCTTGCCATGCTACTAATTCCCCATGACAGGGGATGCCCAGGGACATAGTGAGGCGGACTGGCCTCCCTACAGACCCGGAGGTGGAGGAACCCCGCCGCTGAACCACTACAGCATATCAGGATCGCATTTGCTTTTTTGGCCACAGTGTCACACTAGGAGATCATATTCAGCTGATTATCCAGGACAACTCTCAAACCTTTTCCAGAGTCACTGCTTCCCAGGATAGAGTCCCCCATCCTGTAAGTATGGTATACGCTCTTTATTCCCAGATATTTACATTTAGCCATATTGAAATGCATATGGTTTGCTTGCTCCCAGTGTACTACGTGCTCTAGATTGCTCTGATTCAGTGACTCTTTCCTCTTCATTATTTACCACTCCCTCCATTTTTGTGTCATCTGCAAACTTTATTAGTGATGTTTTTATGTTTTCTTCTATGTCATTGATAAAATTATTAAATATCATAGGGCCAAGAACTGATCCCTATGGGCCCCACTAAAAACAGACCTGCTAGATGATGATTCCCTGTTTACTGCTACATTCTGAGACCTATCAGTTAGCTAGTTTTAAAATCTATTTAATGTGTGCTGGGTTAATTTTATATGATTCTATTTTTTTAATCAAAATGCCATATGATACCAAGTCAAATGCCTTACAAAAATATAACTATATTACATCAATACTGTTACCCCTATCAACCAAACTTGTAATCTCATCAGAAAAAGATATCAAGATAGTTTGACAGGATCTATTTTCCATAAACCCATGTTGATTTATAGTAATTATATTATCTTCCTTTAATTGTTTATTAATTGAATCTGTAACAGCTGCTACATTATCTTGCCCGGGATTGATATGAGACTGACAGGCCTATAATTATACAGATCATCCCATTTACCCTTTTAAAAAATTGCCACAACATTAGCTTTCTCATAGTCTTCTGGAACTTGCCCCGTGCTCCAAGTCTTATTGAATATCAAGATTAATGGTCCAGTGATATTGTTAGCCAGCTCTTTTAAAACTCCTGGGTCAAGTTGTTTTTAACCTGCTGGTTTAAAAATGTCTAACTTCAGTAGCTTCTGCTTAACATCCTCCAGAGATACTAGTGGAATGGAAAGAGTTATCATCACCACATGATATTATATCACCTGTTTTCTCTCAAAATACAGAACAGAAATATATATTGAACCCTTCTGCCTTTTCTACATCATTATTGATAATTCTGTCATTTCCATCTAGTAATAGACCAATATCATTGTCAAAATTCTTTTTTCTTAATGTAGTAAAAAAAATCCTCCTTATTGTCCTTAAATCTGCTCGATAGAGATTTCTGCTTGTGTCCCTTGGCTTCCCATATCAATTTTTTTTTTCAATGCCTAACTTCCGATTTATATTCATTACTATCAAATTCCTCTTTCTTCCATTAATATATATATTTACAGAGTTTTGCTTTTTCTTATGGTCGGGGTTGAAGATACTTTAGCCCCATGGCACCCACTAAGGACCTGATCCAATTCCCTGCAGACACCAATGGGAAATGTTTCCGTAAATGGGAGTTCTTCTTCGAGTGCTTGCTCATATCCATTCCAGTAGGTGTACGCGCCGCGCGTGCACGTTCGTCGGAAACTTTTACCCTAGCAACTCAAGCGGGCCGGCAGGTCGCCCCCTAGAGTGGCGCCGCTGGCGGGTGATATATACCCCTGCCGGCCGCCCCGCTCCTCAGTTCCTTCTTACCGCCGTGTCGGTCGTTGGAACTGTGGAGCGCGGCATAGCTGACCTCCACATCCCTAGCTTCTCTTGTCAATTGTTACTGTTCTAGTTAGTTAGTCATAGTTACTTAGCATACGTAGTTATAGTTATAGTTAGAGTTAGAGTATAGTTGTCTATATAGTTATACTTCGTATCGGGTAGGGGCTCTGGCCCTTTCCCGCGCCCGGCGCCGGGCTGATGCCTGGTTCGCCGGGGTTCAAGGCGTGTGCTCGACTTGTAAGAAGCCGATGCCCACCAGTGATCCCCACGACGCCTGCCTGAAGTGCCTGGGGAATCACACATCTCAGATAAGTGCCGCATTTGTAAGTCTTTCCGTCCCCGAACAAAAGGGAGCGAGACCAGCGCCTCAGGACGCTCCTTTATGGAAGCGGCACTTCACCCCGCGCCTCTGGCACCGAGCGCGGGCTCCGGCACCGGACCCCTCCGGCACCGCGAAGACGCACCGGCACGGACCTTCTCCGGCACCGGCTCCCGCGAAGAGGCCTCTACGTCCTCAACCCCGGCTAAGCGGCCCCGTAAGGAGCACCCACTGCCGGCGCCGGCCGTGCTGGCTGTGCAAGGGGTTTCGTTGACTCCGGGCCCCGGCGGTCCGTCGAGTCCGATCCCTCCCAGCTCCCCGCCAAGATCTGGGGTAGAGCTGATACCTCCGTCCACGCCCGAGACTTTCTCGTCGGCACGGGACCTGATTGCTCTGACTGAGCCTGGGCTGCCCCAACCCCGGCGCCGCCGGTGCGGGTTGTGCTTTCTAAGGGCAAGCCAACCCCTATGAGGGCACCGTCCCCGGATTCTCCGACCCGGCGCCGCTCAAGATCCAGGCACCGGTCGCGATCCCGGCACCGATCACGAGGAGGTCTCCCTTGCGACGCTGCTCGCAGTCCCGGCACCGCTCTCCTGCGCGGCACCGGTCGTACTCGCGGCACCGGTCATCATCGCGCCGATCCAGATACTCCCGGCACCGCTCGGGGTCCAGCCGCCGCTACCGGCACCGCAACTCCAGGAGCCGCTCACGGCACCGCAGGTCCTCTTCCCGGTCGACCTCCCGGCACCGCGCCGGTCGCAGTCCCCCGGTCCCGGCACCGGTACGACTCACGGCACCGATCTCCGGCACCGCGGAGGTCGTCGCCATCAAGGCGCTGGATTCTCGCTATCCTCCTTCGGCCCCACCATGGCCCTCCCGACAAGGCTCTCTGTATCCTCCCGGACTGACAGTATCTATCTGGATTCTGAAAGACCTGCCACCATCTTCCCAGAAGGTCACCATGAGCAGGGCCCACAGCACTGGGGCTTCTGGACGCCCTGGGCATACCATCAAGCCAGGGTGCTCCGCTCTTTCCCGCACGTGCCCTGACCCAGAACGGAGGGCTCCAGAGGCTGCAGCGTCACGGCCCCCCATCCCCTGAGGAAGGCGTCCGTCCCATTCGCTGCCTGCGGAAATCCCTCAGGAGAGCTGAACCGGTACTGCCAGCTACGGAGCTCCCAGACCCACTCTTGCCAGGTCACTCTTCATCTCCCTCCCTGATGAAGCAGTAGCCGGAACGACATCCATGGGTCCACCCCCCCTAGACTTGAGGCTCACCAAGACCTCCTCAGGCGAGTGGCGCTGAACATGAACATTCAGGCCGAAGAGGTCTCTGAGGTTGAGGACCCTGTGTGCAGTATACTCACGTCTGACGCCCCACTCGTGTTGCCCTGCCCTTTATAAAACAATACAGAGCAACGCCAACACCATCTGGCAGTCACCGGCCTCCGTTCCCCCCACTGCCCGAGGGTAGAACGCAAATACATGGTCCCATCTAAAGACTATGACTACCTATATATCCACCCGCGCGCCCATGCTCCCTCGTGGTTCAATCGGTGAACGAGAGGGAACGTCATGGGCAAGAAGCGCCAGCCCCCAAGTCCAAGGAGCAAGAAGGATGGACCTACTGGGCCGCAAGGTCTATTTCTGCGGGAGCATTGCAGCTGCGAGTTTCTAACCAGCAAGCTCTACTCAGCCGCTACTCCTTTAACACCTGGACAGCGGCTGATAAATTCAAAGAGCTCCTCCCGCAAGACGCTCGTCAGGAGTTCGTCACCCTTCTGGACGAAGGAAGAAAGTTGCACGCACCTCCTTGCAGGCGGCACTGGACGCGGCCGACTCTGCCGCCAGAACTCTGGCCTCCGGTGTCACGATGCGTCGTATCTCCTGGCTGCAGGTCTCTGGCCTTCCTCCGGAACTCCAGCACACCATCCAGGATCTTCCGTTTGAGGGCCAGGGCCTGTTCTCGGATA
Source organism: Chelonoidis abingdonii (assembly GCF_003597395.2). Lineage (NCBI taxonomy): Eukaryota > Metazoa > Chordata > Testudines > Testudinidae > Chelonoidis > Chelonoidis abingdonii. The sequence goes on from NC_133770.1 coordinate 71,011,437, forward strand.
AGACCGACCCGCGGCTGCAAAGCCTAAAGGATAACAGGGTCATTATGCGGGCTCTTGGAATGCATACGCCCGTGACACAGCGTAGACCCTTCCGCCCGCAACTACAACAACAGCGTAGGCCTTTCCCCCCGCCCAGACAGAGACAAGATCTTTCAGGCGCCGCAATAAGAATGGCAGGCGCAGACAGTCTGGTAATCAAGGGGGTCAAGGCCAAGGACCCTACCAAGCCTTCTTCCGGCTCGAAGTCCTCATTTTGAAATACGCTCGAGGGCGATGTACCAGTTTCCTCCATGAACCCGTCTCCACCCTTCTCCGACCGTCTCTCCTACTTCCTCCCTGCGTGGCGCCGGCTCACTTCAGACCGTTGGGTCCTCCGCACGCTGCGGTTTGGATACCACCTGCAGTTTGCCTCGTACCCGCCTTCCCGCCCCCCTCCCTCCTCCCTCTTCAGGGACCCCTCTCACGAGCAGATCCTCCTCCGGGAGGTGCAAACGCTCCTCGACAAAGGTGCCATTCAGGAGGTTCCGCAAAACGAGAAGGGCAGAGGGTTCTACTCCGCTACTTTTGATTCCCAAGGCCAAGGGAGGTCTCCGTCCCATCCTCGACCTCCGCGGACTCAACAAATATTTACTGAAGTTGAAATTCCGCATGGTTTCCTTGGGGACCATCATCCCATCCCTAGATCCTGGGAGACTGGTACGCCGCCCTCGACATGCAAGATGCCTATTTTCATATCGCCATTTTCCCGCCCCATCGGAGGTTCTTGCGCTTTCTCATAGGCAGCCGTCATTATCAGTTCACAGTCCTCCCGTTCGGCCTCTCGCGGCCCCGAGAGTGTTCACGAAGTGCATGGCCGTAGTCGTCGCCTTCCTTCGTCGCAGCCGGGTGCATATATTCCCCTACCTCGACGACTGGCTTATCCGAGGACCGTCAGCAGGCCAGGTGCTCCCACGTCCGCATGATCAGCCGCCTTTTGAAAACCTAGGCCTGATGCTGAATGTAGAGAAGTCCATTCTGTCCCCTACCCAGAGGATAGAATTTATCGGCGCCGTCCTAGACTCTACCACGGCCACGGCCACTCTTCCCTTGTCCCGATTCCAGGCTTTGTCGGACATCATCCGGAGGTTGCAGCAGCACCTCTAACTTCTACTCGCACCTGCCTCACACTCTTGGGCCACATGGCGGCCTGCACTTTCGTGACGCAGCACGCCAGGCTACGGCTCAGACCTCTGCAGTTGTGGCTCATCCCTCAGCTGCGCCAAGCCAGTCGGTCATTGGATACCGTCGTCACAGTCCCACACGACATACTCTGCTCCCTCCAATGGTGGCTGGAGGAGTCCGTCGTCTGCGCGGGCGCCCATTCCATCCTCCACAGCCCTCGATGTCCCTCACTACGGACGCATCGGACTTGGGATGGGGAGCCCACATAGGGCCGTTGAGGACGCAGGGTCGCTGGTCTCCTCCCGATCTGCTTCTCCATATCAACGTCCGGGAATTGAGAGCGGTCCGCCTTGCTTGTCAAGCCTTCCATCGGCAGATCCAAGGCCGCTGTGTATCAGTTTTCATAGACAACACCACAGCGGTATACTATGTCAACAAGCAGGGCGGGACGAGATCTCCTCTTCTCTGTCGGGAGGCCATAATGTTGTGGGAATTTTGCATAGCCCACTCAGTCCACCTAGTCGCTTCCTTTCTCCCCGGGGGCGCGCAATACCCTGGCGGACCATCTCAGTCGGTCGTTCAGCTCCACGAAATGGTCCCTTCGCCCAGACGTAGCCCTTACGCTTTTCCGCAAGTGGGGCATCCCCACATGGATCTTTTTTGCATCTCGCACGAACAGGAAGTGTCCGCTGTTCTGCTCCTTCCAAGGCCGCGAGCGGGACTCAGTAGCGGATGCCTTCCTGATTCCGTGGGGAACGCACCTTTTTTTATGCCTTCCCTCCGTTCCCATTAATCCTCAAGGTCCTTCTGAAGGCGCGCAGGGACAGGGCCCGCTTGATTCTCATCGCCCGGCATGGCCACGTCAGCATTGGTACTCTCTGCTCCTGGACCTGTCGGTAGTGGACCCTGTTCCCCTGCCTCTTCACCTGGACCTGATCAGCAGGACCACGGCCGGCTTTGTCACCCGGACCTTCAGTCCCTTCACCTCTCGGCGTGGCTCCTGCGTGGCTAACTGGGTCCGAATTGCACTGCTCTTCCCCAGTGAGGCAAGTACTTCTCCGGCAGTCGAAAGCCCTCCCTGTGCGGAAAAAGAATGCGGTTCCCGGCTACACACTGAAACTCCGAGATACCCCTGCCCAATATACAGTTCCATCACCGATCGTCTTGGTGCATAAGTACCTATGGTCGCTCAAACAACCAAGCCTCGGCTTATAGCTTCGCTCCGGTGTTCATTGGGCGGCCATCTCCATCATTTTCACCACGGTGCGATGGCCATTCCGGCCTGTTCGTCGCCCATGTCGTCACTGATGATTCCTCAAAGGGCTGAGCGCCTTACCCTGCAGTGCGTCATATCCAGCTCCTCCGGATTTAACGTCATGTTTATGTTTGTCTTATTCGTCCCCGACAGATTTGAAACCGCTGAGACATGCTCCCTCCTCCTTTGTCCTGGGAAACGCGCTGTTCCTGTGCCATCACGATCTCGAACTAGTGCGCGTATCAGAGCTGCGCGCCGCTAAAACAGACGTGTGGACGACTCCAATTACCGGTCTGTCCATGAACGACAGACGGTGCAACCTGAGGCCGCCTCGACATTCTCCCCAGTAATACTTGTCTCCAGCCTTCCACTGGTTAACCGGCATATTCCCCTGTATTTTCCTTAACCTCATATCTCGTTAAGATGCCCAGTCAGTTCATTCCTCAACGGTAGGTGCGCAGGGTGATTCATTCGCCTTTATATAGATAGAACTAAGCCGTTCCGCAAGTCCACTCAGCTCTTGTCGCATATACTAGACGCGGCTCAAAGGGTGCCAGTCCTCCTCACAGAGGATCTCTCTGTGGTAACTCTGCTATAGAACATGTTACGACCTCGCGCATCTCCCTGTGGTATAACTGCACACTCTACGAGAGCAGGCATCGTCGGTAGCGTTCCTCGCACGAGTTCCCACCAGAAATCTGCCAGAGCGGCGACCTGGTTCTCCGTGCACACGTTACTAGCCATTATGCCCTGGTCCAGCAGTCCAGGACGATGCGCCGCTCTCTGCGTTCTGCTGTTGTGCTGCACTGTGACCTCTCACTCCGACCCACCGCTAGGTAAGGCTGGGAATCACCTACTGGATGGATATGAGCAGCACTCGAAAGAAAACATGGTTACTTACCTTGTAACTCTTGTTCTCTCGAGATGTGTTGCTCATATCCATTCCACACGCCCCCTCCTTCCCCACTGTCGGAGTAACCGGCAAGAAGGAACTGAGGAGCGGGCGGGCCGGCAGGGGTATATATCACCCGCCATGGCGTGCCACTCTAGGGGCGACCTGGGCGGTTTACTTCCCGCTTGGAGTTGCCTGAGGTAAAAGTTTCCGGACTTTTCTTGTCTCATTTTACACTCGCTCCGGAGCCGCGTTTTTAAACCTAAGGATTAACTGTTCTCTCTGGAATGGATATGAGCAACACATCTCGAAGAACAAGAGTTACAAGGTAAGTAACCATGTTTTGGGCACTCAGCATCTCACAAGTTCTGCCCTTCAGTCCACCTCAGTGCCCACCCACAGAGATGATTGAATTATAATATATTTAGATACTTTGTGTGTGTGTGTGTATAGATATGTCTGTGTGTATATGTATATGTGTGTGCACACTCAGTAGGACTCTTCACATCGGTAAAGTTACTCTGGTGCATGTTTGCAGGTTCAGAGACCAAATTAGTAAATATGAAATAATGAAATATCTATCTCCTTCTCTTCCATCTGTTGTGTTATGGCCTGGCAGTAGCTGCTCCACAATTAAGGAGAAGCTAGCTTCCTATTATAAACCTGATTTTCAGCTTGGTTGGATTGACTTTCCTTAAAAGAATTCAATCCTCCTGAAACTTCGCTTGCTCCCTTTTATTCACAGTAGATGACTTTTCAGAGAGGTTTGTCAGATATAATCGTAATACTTTTTGGATTAATGGGGTACAGAGAGGTTGTAGACAGGGATAGAGGGCATAGAGATGAGTACAGAAGGTAGGCAAAGGAGTGGAGTTCATAGAGGGTGCACAGAATAGGTGCAAAGGACAAGGACATTTGGGAATTCATGGGAAGGGGTGCAGGATCCATGGGAGAGACAGAGATTATGTGTGCAAGGGACAGGAGAAGGCATGGATGGGTTATATAGAGGACTATCAAGGGATTGAATGATACCTTAAGAGATAGTGTGGTGCATGAAAAGGTCTAGAGGAGGAAGTACAAATTATTGGGGGCATAGAGGGAGACTATTCAAGGAGCAAGAAATGGGGAGTGAAACGGGGCGTGCTCTGTCCCCATCCTCTGATATCCAGCCCCTCCATCAAGTGGTACCTCCATGTTTAGTTACATTCCCATCACCAACACGAATACAGTCTTGTGCAGCCAAGTATTTATAGGGCTTCCTTCCCCTTTCCCACAGGGCCAGAGAGGAATAGAGCTCTCCTTCCCTTGGGATCTCAGAGCATACTAGGCTCAGTTAACCCAGTCCCCTCTCCCTCACTTCCTTCCTGTGTCTTCTTTTGCAGTTCTCAGCTGACGGGTCATCGATTCATCAAACCCCAGATGAATCAGCTAATTAGCCACATATTCCCCAATCAGCCTTCTCCAGGGAAATTAATTGGTGCCTAAGAGATCAGAGGGCTGGCTCACTTGTTAGCCTCCAGCAGTCTGACACAGGAAGCATCTCTTGGCATGGGGGCAGGAGACAAGAGGGCATGGAAGGTGGGGTCATGGGATAGGGTGGCAAATGACTCCAGGGTGGGCATGGAGTGGGAGATGGAGAGGACTGAGGATCATTGGATAGGTTGGGGGCAGGGGATCAGGAGAGGACTAGAGGGAAAGTTGGTTGGGGTGAGAGAAGGTGAAGAAGGATGACACAATAGTACAGAACTGGCCTGACTGCCTGATCGTTCATTTTAAGCATTTGGGTATTTTGACGGTGTCTTTTATAAAGAGAGTGCAATTTTTCTGTGGGGAGGGGTATAATGTTTCCTGGACTCCATTGAAACACACTTCCAATCTTAACTCTTTTCTAACAAAATGTTCAATAAAGGGACAGATCCTGGAGGATCCTTGTGGGGGAAATCCACTCCCTCTACACAGAAATCTGAACAACAGACTCCTGTATAGGGCACAGAGGGGGAAGGAAAGATTCACAAAATCCCACACCTGGAACTGCTACTCTGGGCAGGAGTTGAACAGCAGCTGTCCCCTCTCCATGACAATTTTGGGGATGCTGGGTTCGATGAAGCCATTTCAGCTCAGATCTGAGGCCTCCTCCTGTTCTCCCTATCATGACTTTCTGACACAGAAACCCTTACCACAGTGCTCAGCACCTACCCAGGAACCATGACCATCCACTCTGCATGCAGCCTCCTTGAGCCAGTGCCACCCAGAGGGGGGACAAGTGGGGCAATTTGCCCCAGACCCCGCAGGGACCCCCACAAGAGTTTTTTGGGGTCCCTGAACTAGGGTCCTTCACACGCTCCGGGGGCCCCGGAAAACTCTTGCAGGGCCCGGGCCCCTGGAGCTTCTTCTGCTCCGGGTCTTCGGCGGCAATTTGGCAGCGGGGAGTCCTTCCACTCTGGGACCTGCTGCCAAAGTGCCCCGAAGACCCGCGGTGGACAGTCCTTCCACCCTAGGACCTGCCTCTGAAGTGCCCTGAAGACCTGCGGTGGGGGGTCCTTCCTCCCCGGGACCTGTGGCTGAAGTGTCAGGTCTTTGGTGGCAATTCGGCGGTGGGGACCCCCTGCCGCCAAAGACCCCAGGCCCCTTGAATCCTCTGGGCAGCCCTGCCTTGAGCAGCTCCTCGTCAGGACTGCAGAGCTTTTTTCTGCCACTGGTGAATTACACCTCATGTATAGAACTCCTTTAAAATTAATGGAGTTCTGTGGGATCAGACCTGAAGACTGTATGAGCTAGAGCAATTGAGCTGGATTGCCCTAATTTACTAATGTGTAAGAAGGAAATTCAGTTTGATAGCACATCATCATTGGTAGCACATGATTTCTACCATTAGAAGACGTTTGCCAGTTCAGAAAGAAAGCAGCACCATGTGAAACATAAATTATTTGCACTGAGTGAAAATGTAAGACTACTAAGGTTATTGTTGCACTACAGCTGATTCATAATACTGAAATTTTAGAGAGTGAAGGTCTTGCATAGAAGCTACATACAAAACGTATTTCCGCTCTTTGGATCTATTTTTATATCTATTTTCTTACAGACTTTTAAGAAGCTGTTGCAAACTTAATCCTGTTTAGCAATTATGATTTACTTCAATTGGCAACACTCCTTATACTGTTTAAATTTAGATTTAAAGAATAATATCCACCTCGTTGCTTAACAGAAACCCTGTTAAAATAATACACATTTAAAATAGCATTCTTGGCATTATGGAACAATCAAAGTTGGAGACAAAAGCTTACCATGCCTTATATATATATATATATATATCTTTTTTAAAATGGTGAGATCTTTTAATGAAGACATCAAAGAATACATTTCTCTTAGCTGAAAGGAAGAATGTCTCCCGATAAAGCCAATTAAGGAGTGAATACATTTTGTTTATTTAGACTTGAAGATGTATATTCTTGTAAAATGGAAAAAAAATCAACCCAGTGTTTTTTTTTAATCCAAGAAGCAGCCAAGAAAACACGAAGATGTATCACTCATGGAAGCTTGATAGTGCATGAAAGAAACAAAGATAGTGATTTTGCCATCACCTAAGGCATGATATTGAAATACATGTTCTGGGAGGGCAATTTCTCAGCTTGCCTAGAGCTCCTCGACCAAATTCTGTTCTTGTTTACACCAATGTAAAACTGGAGCAATTAAATGGAAGTCAGTGGAATTAATCCACATTTACATCGATATAACTGAGAGCAGAATTTTGCCCAAAGTTGAGCGTAGCTCAGAGTTGCAGATTTACAAGACACAGCTCCTGTGCTTTACAGTTTCCTAGTCCTCATTGTTATCTATTGCTCTTAAGTATATCATTCAATTCATTTTAGAGGTCAGGTAGTATTCGATACAGGGTCAAATTCACCCCTGGTGCAATGGGCATTTCACCTACTTGTGCCAGAAGCTGAATATGATTGAGGCTTTATGAATGGTAGGGAAAGGCAGTAATGATTTTCAAAGTGAAATCTGTTTAAAGAATTGTTTTGGTCAAGATTGAGATCTGTGGAATTTGAAATAGTTATTTCATACGGTGCTTGATACATTTAAGCTGTCGCATGTAAAGTAGTACATACGTTATACACCGTGCCCTAGTAGGCAGGCAGAGAACTGCAGCAGCATCAGCAACAGCAGGGGATGACACCTTCTTTACTCGAAGGGCCCCAATGACATCATAGCTATTAACCATGTGTTACTTTTGTTCTGTTCAAGAGGGCTTGGCTCTCTGTGGAGGTGACTGAACATTTGAAAGGGAGTGGCCAGGACGAAAAGATAGTATCCAGAACACACACTGGACTTTTCTGATCATACTATTTTGCAGTGTTTTCATTGTTGAAATTGTAAAATGTTTATAATAATTGTTTTAAAACTTGGAAATAGGCAGAGGTAGAGATTTATATATCTAATAAACTTTCACAATATGCATTGGAATGGAAAGACACTGGAAGTTTTATAAACAAAAAGTCCCAACCCACCTAATACTTTTAAGTAAATGGGACTAATAATCAAGTCACGCGTTCTCCAGCTGACACAACACAGTGATCTAACACTTGTTTTCCTCATCCTTTCTCCCCCTTTCTGCTTCCTATAAACCACTGTCCTCCAGTCAGGTCCACATGGGTAGGCCCCTGATTTCAGTGGGATACTGCATCAGCATAATAAGCATCTTCTCAAGTGGGTAAGATTACAGGTTTGGGACCAAAGCTTTATTATATCCATTTGTTACACCATGTCTTAAATTAGCACCCAATCCTGCAAACACACATTTTGTTAGTAGTTTCACTGAATCAATGAAACTACTTACATGTGTAAACATTTGCTGGATCAGACACTTAGACTGTAAATTCTTTAGGGTAAGGTCTATGTCTCTTTGGGGTTTGTACAGCACCTCCCAGAATGGGGCTTAGTCTATTTAGTAATAAAAATATAGAAATAATAATAAAAATAAGAAGACTAAAATATAGCTGTGCTATAGGAGAAAGCAATAAGGTCTAAAAATGGCTCTATTAATATACACAGCTGCATTATTCAACTTGAAAATTTTTTGGAAAAAATTCCAAATGATGTTACATTTTTAAAAGTAAACTAATTATAACAAAAAAGGTCAAAATTCAAACAAGCCATTTAGAAATTATCAAAACGGAAAGTCTCAATTCATCTGACCCAACAATTTTTTGGACTTTTAGTTCACGAACATTTTTGAGACGTATATTTTTATTCTGATATGGGATGGGATATTTCTCTGATATCTCAAAAATTTCCACCCGGCTATAGTATAAAATAAATCACAATAGATAGATGACAATTTTAGAAAGAACTTAAAAAATAAGAAGTCACTGTGGGCAATACTTACTTGAGGAAAATTCCCATTAACTTGAAAAGAAAGCCTTTCTCCCACATGTACAGTGAGTCCCACTATGAAATCAAAACTTACCAAAAGCTATCACATCACAATATTGGAGAAAGCACATTTATTTTCTGCACTAAGGGTAGAGAACTACTGCAGTATGTCAGATACCATAGACCAATGTGTGTTTTTAATAATAAGCTTTATAACAGTAATGTTATTTGTTAAAAATGGAAGTATATTTTCCCTGTGCCATTTTGCCTCCTACTATCCAAAGTTAATCTAAGTAAAACCCAGTTGATCCAGCTTGCTAAAGGTACATTTTATTTAGGAATTGGATGTATGTTAAAGCTTCTAAATTGGAGTCAGCTGGACCAGATCTTCAGATGGTGTAAAAATGGCATAGCTCTCTGCTCTGATTATTTACACCAATTAAGAATCTGGCTCAACTGCCTCTAAAAAACGTGTAATTAGACAAGAAATGATTCCTCTTTTCATGAACGATAGCCCTGTGACTCTTCATGCAGGAATCCTTTTCTGTGTGAAAGATACCTTGAATGTTGCTTAATTACTACATTAAAATACAATCAAAAGCATTATTTTTCATATGTAGCAGCCATAAGCTTTTAACTGATGACATGCCAGTAAAAAAAGAGGTGATGTCAACAGGCAATTGCTCTCTGCTGTGGTGAGATGAACAGTTTGCCCTTCCCCATAAGTACTAAATGCAGACTGGCTTGGGCTATGATCCTGTAATTGTCATAATGGGTCTGTTGACAGGGATCCAGTTGCAGGATTGGGACATGGGATAGTTACTACTGACTAATGTGAAAATACTGGATAGTTCTGGCTATCGGGAAGGTCCAATTCTATAACTATGTAAAAATTATCTTTTTCATGCCTATGTTGTGAATTAGGGGAAATGAGCATGTCTGTCTGGGGATAAACCAAGGTCCATTACGAAAAAGTCATGCTTTATTGTACACCGCAAACCGGCAAGTTGAAGATTGTTTTCTTTTATCATTCAGAGTCATACTGGAAAATGGATGGTAAAAACTTCAAAGTCAAGTACTTATTGATGTTTTTGCTTATAAAAATAGTACAGGCACTTAGCAGCCTTTGTATTATGTGCATTCTTTAGCATGAGTGGGTAGCTGTGTCAGTCAGCAGGACAAACTAAATAAAGTTACTGATACATTTTTATAGACAAATCAAAACATATCTGAGCTTTTAGAATCACTCAGGATCCATCTTTACAATGGGAGCAGCTGCAGAAGCCTGAATGATTCCATATGTTGTGTTTGCAACATAATACCTATAACTAGGCTTGGAAGGATTCAATTTTTATTGGTAGATGCTGGTAAACGTTGATTTCACTCTACACACAGAAACTGATGACAAAATATTTCCATTGATAATAGATATCTAGAGATAGGCACTGTCAGAAAAATGCTGCTTGAGAACTTAAGAGTTTGATTTAAGGATATTTACTTTGCATATTTTGACATGTGATGTTGATAATTTTATCAGTTGTAAAGCTTTACGTTTTTGAATCTTAATAATGACTGTCATTAAATAATTATTGTCTGATCTCTCCCAATGTCTGGACACCTACCCTGTAATTCAATGCAACTGTGGAAATTTAAATAAATAAATATGCTTAAAAACAAACATCTATTACCCATCAAAATTACAAAAAATTTTTTTTTGCCAAGTCTACTTATAACTTTAGCCACAGCCCTATTGTGAAACAAGACGCAACTGAAACACCTATCAATTAATTCTGCATTTTTAAACAGTGCTGTTTTCATGGGAAAATATAGTGAAAGATGTTTTTTTAAAATGTTTTTATTGCTCAGAGTAGCAAGTGTTTGGAAGCAGCTCAATGCCGCAAACAGATGTAAGTTTAACACACAAAACAAAACTATAGGCCTGATCCAACATTCCTTGCACACACTTTGCAGGATCAGGCCTTCTATTATTCTTTAGTGTTATATTTCACATTTATTTTTTCTGATATTAGAGATGTAGTCAATTAGTGTGAATAGGGTTGCCAACTGTCTAATTGTACAAATTCAAACACCCTTACCCCCCTTCCCTGAGGCTATGCCCCTGTCCCGCTTCTTCTCCAAGGCCCCATCCCCACTCACTCCATCCCTCCTCCCTCCGTTGCTCACTCTCCCACACCCTCACTCTTTTACACTGGGCTGAGGCTGGGGCAGAGGGTTAGGGATGCGGGCTCTGGGCTGGGAGGTGGGGACAAGGAGTTGAAGTGTGGGAGGGGGCTCCAGGCTGAGTCTGGGGCAGGGGGTTGAGGTGTAAGAGGGGGTGTGGGCTCTGGGAGGGAGTTTGGGTGCTGGAGGGGGCTCAGGGCTGGGGCAATGGACTGGTGCGCGGGAGAGGATGAAGGGTGCAGGCTCTGACCAGGTGGTGCTTACCTTGGGTGGCTTCCAGAAATGGCGGCATATCTGGCAGCAGCTCCTAGGCTCAGGGGTGGCCAGGCAGCTCTGCGTGCTGTCTCTGCTTGTAGGCACCACTCCCACAGCTGCCATTGGCTGTGGTTCTCAGCCAATGGAAGCTGCGGAGTTGGTGCTCAGGGCAGAGGCAGCACACAGAGACCCCCTGGCTGCCCCTGTGCTTAGGAGCAAACATCCTGTCTGTTTCCTGGAGCTGTGCAGAGCCAAGGCAGATAGGGAGCATGCCTTAGCTCCTTCGTGCTGGTGAATGGACTTTGGCCTATTAAAATCTCCCAGATTGCTTTTAATAGTCACCAGGAGATTGAGGCCAATTTTGGGAGGGTTGGCAACCCTAACTGTGAAATTCTCCCCTCTGAAGATAGACAACACAGGCCTGCATTCTGCTTAAGCCTCTCTTAAGACCTCAGGGGCATCAGTGAGATTTGAATAGTGCATTACCTTGTACTGGCCCTCTGTACAGGGATAAATTTGACCCTAAGAAAGAAAAAATAACCATTCTATTTTGCTTGCACTTTTGATTGAAAATGAGCCTAAATTGCCCATACTTACTTTTTGGGGGGGCAGAGGAGGTAAGTAATATCATGTATTCATAGATTCCTGCAGAATCTTAATACAGTTTTCCTAAGGTGTAGATATGGCCACATCAATGTAGGTTTTATTTGGGAATTTTGAACATATTATTGTTAAGCCAATTTAATCAATTTTAATAGGAGCTCTATTTCAGATCACAGACTTCAGGGCAGCCATCATCATGCCTCTTTAGTTCTTCTAACCTATACATTTTTACTGCCTGGATAAATATGCTTTCAAACTAATGCAGTTTCACTGACTCCAAAACATCCCCAGTGGAACCAATCCATGCACACTCAAGCCACTATATTTTTATGGAAATTAATAGATTTTCTTTCAAGGCAGAAGATTTTCACTAACACCAGTAGATTTTCACTGAAACCAATGCTTTGTTTTCCAAAACCAGCTCATTTCAATTCAGGCTCATATACATCTTACTTGCATTTTGTTCTTTCTGATAATTAAACTAATTGAACAAAACAACAGTACTGGAGGTCTAATGAATCCAGCCCTTTTTCATCGGGACCACCGAAAGCTAGTTCACGACAGTGAATATACAGTCAGGGCCGGTGCAACCATTTAGGCAAACTAGGCGGTTGCCTAGGGCGCCAAGATTTGGGGGCAACAAAAAGCGGCACCCCCCCAAAGTTTTTTAAATGGTTGCAGTGGCCACTGCGTAGTCTGAGCTGCCGGCGGCAGCAGCTGCCTGCAGCCCGGCAGCTTAGGGCGCCCCCGGGGTCAGTGCGCAGCCGCGGCAGCCCAGGGCCCGGGTCAGGCAGCCGCCGCAGCGGCCCGGCAACCCGGGCGTCGCCCAGGTCAGGGAGCCACGGCGGCGGTCCAGCAGCCCGGGTCAGGGAGCCGGCGGCGCGTCCGGCAGCCCGGGGCGCGGGCGCTCCCGGGGTCAGGGAGCCACGGCTCCGGTGGACCTGCCGCAGGCATGCCTGCGGCAGCTCTGCTGGAGCTGCAAGACTCGCACAGGGGGCGGCGAAATGTCCTGGCGCCTAGGGCGTCAGAAATCCTAGCGCCAGCCCTGTATACAGTGCTTATAAAAGCAACATGTTTGTGGAATGGAACATGTTCTTACAGACAATACAACTCAGGGCTGTGCCCAAATATTTTAATCTAAGTAAAGTCAAGCACCCTTAACATTTTCTACTGTTCTTAAAGATTTTACGGTTTCTAGCAGAATTCCTCATCGCAGAGATCTGAGGCTAACATACCCCCTGTGTCTGAGTTGTTTGGCACAGAGAACTGGGGAAGAGGGCATCAGAGAGCCTGTCATGGCAATCCAGTGCTGGGGGTTAGTTTATTTGCTGTCCCCAGAATATAACAGAGCAGAGCAGCCCAGGAGAAAAATGATATAGCCAGAATTTCATTGTGCTTCAACAATCCTCAAGTCATATACTAGCCTTGTGGGGCCTTTTCCAGTCATCTTAGTTGAGAGAAGCCCTTCGGTTGCTCTATGCCAGTGGTTCTCAAACTTTTGTATTGGTGACCCCTTTCACACAGCAAGCCTCTGAGTGTGACCCCCACTTATAAATTAAAAACAATTTTTTTATATATTTAACGCCATTGTAAATGCTGGAGGCAAAGCAGGGTTTGGGGTGGAGGCTGACAGCTCGCAACCCCCCATTGTAATAGCCTCATTACCCCATGAGGGATCTTGACCCCCGGTTTGAGAACCCCTGCTCTGTGTTGTGATGGGGATGCTTACTGAGTAGAAGCAGCCCCTCCACTGAGCTCTTACTGAGGTCAGCTGAAGACTGAAGACCATTATCTATTATAAATCTGGGAGCATGAGGGAATTTTACTCTCCAGGGTAAATCTAGAGTAACTTCACTGACTTCCATGATGTTATCCTACATTTACACCAATATAACTGAGTTCAGCATTTGACCCAGGAAATCATCATATACAATACAGAAAAGTGCTAGATAAATGGCAAGTATTAGTGTATGAGAGGCTTGTGAGAAAGATAGCTCCATTGTGATCAGAGAGTGATCACTGTATCTAGTGTACATTTTATTTTTAGCTATTAATTGTGTCAGTCAGGGTAAGTGTAAGTAGCAGTTTGTTCCAAACTGCAAGGCACTTTTCAGTTAGGATTGTACGCAGTTTATTCAAAACACTCCAGTGAAGATCTACAAATACAGACTAATGTATGACTTCTCTTGTTGTGTTGAACTGGACCCAGAGAAAGTATTTATACATAAATCCACTTGTGAAAATGCATAAACCTTTCAATGTGATTTATATGTTTGAGGCTTAAAGGGAATTCAAGCTGATTGACAGAAACTACTGCTCTTATGAAATAAGAATATATTGCTGTATTTATCTGAAAACTCAAAAATCCTTCATTTCAGAGTTGTGTTATATTCATTGTCATTACTGTTTGTGGATTAGAGATGGTCATGTATTGGAATATCCAACTTGCTAGGATCTGTGGGCACCACAAAAATATGTTAGGCCGGTAAATCTCAGTTCATAAAATGTGGATTAAGGGTTGATTAATCTGATGTTATTTCCCCCAAAATGATTATGTGGGGTCCAAACAGCTATGGAATGAATGAAAGAAAACAAATAGCAAAAATTAAAGAAATCTTTGCTATGGAGTCAGCCAGTCTCTTTTACTTTCTTTCCCACCAACCCACCATACATCAAATAACTGACAACTAGCACATTCTGCAAATAGATCATGAGCAGATTACATAAATCTTTATGTAGCTAGTACACAGGTGTTATCTGCTTTTATAGAATAGCTTGGATGAAAGCAACCGGATTCTGTGGAGTGTCTCAACACTGGCTGTATGAGAGAAAGAGTAAATGAATTGTCTATGTCACTTCAATTGCCCATGTCACAGAATAATCTTCCCCCATCACAGGGTCATTGCCTGGGCCACAGCAATACTTTCCCTTTCCTTTCTGACTCTGCATCATTATCTCATTCTTTACCTCTTCTGAATATTATCTGAGCTAGAAATAGGACACAGGTGTTGCCACCTGCTGCATGTGCATCAATTTCCTCAGCACTGCTATTGATCTCGATTTTTTTAAGATGGTTATGTGAAGGGTGAGGAGGAAGAGACAGTTGGTCTTTGGTATTTTTAGTACTATGCCTGTTTTTATCAAGTGGGTGGCCAGTGTTAACACTCAAAAGGTGTTCTCTCACTGGACAGTATCGAACAAACCTGTGCAGAGGTGCTGGAACAATTTTATAGTGGGAGTTCTGAGAGCCACTGAACCAAACTGTAAACTCTCTACTTCAAGTACACATGCAGCAGCATAAAAAGAGGAGAGATTTCAAGACGTGAATTTTTACAAAAGAGCTGGCTGAGTAGAAAGTGGTGGCTTGAAGAAATGGGTTGGGACAGCATTTGATATATAGATAGATGTCAGAGAAAATGGCACAGAGAAGGTGATGGATGGGGCATCAAGTCTGGCATTGTTGGCCTTGTAGTTGAGGGGTAGTAGGCAAGCAATAAGAGGCAAGATCTATGATGCAGGAGGGTGCAAAGTTGTATAGGGCCTTAATGGTAAAGAGCAGAAGTTTAAACTAGATGCAGAAGTCAAGGGAAAGTCAGTGGAGGGATTTAGAGGTAATATGGCTGGAATGACAGCTACTGTAAGGCTGGATTCTGATATCCTTGCTCCCAGTAAGTTGTACCTTACTCTGTGGGAGGTTCAACATTCCTAGGCTAAGATGCTACTCAACAGCAGACAAGGGTACCCAAATCTGGCCCTCAGATGGTGGACAACAGAGATGGTGTCAGCAGCTTTCACCAATATCCCAGTAACCAGACAGGACCATGAATTCTTGAGGTGAGACTGACAATAACTTTCCTTGTTGTAATTTTTCCTGTATCATTATGTTTGGCATTTTGGTGGCTGAACTGTGATTACAGATTCTACTGCATCCCTTACTCAGGTACAGCTCCCATCGAGTGTGTAAGTAAAGGCTGCAGAAACAGGTGGCCTATCTCACATCTGTGGAGGGGAGATCCTAACTTTCTCCTGATACCAGTGGTAATTCCTATAAGCACCAATGCTTCTGGAGAAGCATGGTGAGAAAATATTTCTGAGGAGATTGCAGCCTCTCTTAACCAGATCAATCGCCATGTTACAAAACACAAAAACTTATTCTCTATGGTACATATGCTATAAAGTGTATTACAAAGCCTATAGGGCCCAATTGTGAGCCTGGCTCTGACCATGTAGCAGTGGAAGGCGAGTGACTCCACCTCACCACAGCTTTGTGAGGTGATGAATCTTGGGTCTGGTATGCAGGGATAAGTGAGCACTGAGCAAACTGGTGGGTGGGGGGGAAGTATGGAACTTTGGCTTAATGCTCCCCCTCTTCCATCAGGCATTGTAGCTGGGGCAATGGCAGGGCAGGGACCTCAGCAGTAGCAGATTACTAGCCCTCTGGGGAAAGGGAGGGTAGGGAAAGGGTTATGTTTCTCTGAGAAGTGTTTCCAGCTCTGCACTGCTCCTGAGTGGTGCAACTACTTGCAGCCTCTTACACAGGGCAAAGTGGAAAAGCGCCATCTAGCCCATAGGGAGTTAAATTAGCAGGAGGAGAGTGGAAAATTACATGGTAAAGGGGGGAAAGGTATGTGTTCAGGTGAGATTTTAAAAGAGATATTGGTTCTGTGTACTAGCAAGGGAGGGAGAAAACAGAACCTTTACTAAAGCTTATTGATTTTGCATCTTACTTTGATTCACATGACCAATGGGTGATTTATCCTGCATAGTGTTTCGTAAATGTTAGTAGAGGAAATGGATTGGGGGGGGGAAGGGTTGAACAACTTTCCATATTAGAATGAAAGAGGATTAAAATGGCAGCTAATGTACAAAATAGAGAGCTTCATGAGAAATAAGATAAGTGACTCTTCTCACCATAAAAAGAGAAGTGGAAAGACAATAATGAGTGTTCATTGATGGTTTGAGAAATGATAATAGCCAAATCAGCCATTAGGTACTCTGCTAGCAGCAATGCACACCCCACCATTCACAACCAAGAGGAGTGTTAGCTAAAAATAAAAGAGAGTGATTGTAACTGATGATAATGATCTTCATCATAGCCATGCCTGCTATGAATCTGATCAATAGAATAAAAGGAAGAGAAGTAGAAGATGAAGCATAAAAATTATATATGTAGCACAAGAACAATAAACAACACTTCAGAAAATACTGCCTTCCCTCAGAGAAGTCGTGATCAAAAATCCTTGAGAGAGTTTTTTTGTTGGATCCAAAAATAAAATTCAGAACCACCCAAACAACCTATTGAGCAAGAGCAAAAGTACAGAGGAAATGCTATACTAGAACAGATTAAAGGTCCATCCTGTCTGGAATCTGTTTCCAACAGTGGCCAAAGTTAGATATTAGAAGAAAGTGTTTTAACATCCATCATGTGTCTTGCTGTGCAATAATATGTGGCAAATTGCCAGTACTGCTATGCTGGGTCTCATGCTTTCTCTTCTTTGGGGAAGGTTCAGGGCACCATTGCTTGCCTCTGAATCGGTATTTTAGTTACCCCACTATTGTCCTTGAGGAGGGGAGTGGAGAGGGAGGGACCTGGGCCCACCCTCTTCTCCAGGTCCCAACCCAGGGGCCCTGAGGTTTGTAGTGAACCACTTGAACTAGCAGTTCCTTCCCCTTGGCTACTTCCCTCTCCTGCCCTTCAGCTTGTGAAGGGGCTTCTTCCCTTCCTTCTACACAAGCTAGGTACCCCTTACCTAGGATTTTTTTTGGATTTCTCAGCCCACCACAGCACTCCTCCAAACTTTCCTTTTGGTCTCTCTTCAAAACTGTTCTCTGCTCCAACTCCTTCAAACTACTCTCTGCTCCAGCCAAACCTTCCTGCTCCAGCTCTCACACTGTCTAACTGAAGCAGGAGGTTTTTATCACATGACTGACTGCTGGTGCTCTAATTGGCTTCAGGTGCTCTAATTGGCTACAGGTGCTCTAATTGGCTTCAGGTGCTCTAGTTAATCTATAGCAAACCTTCCTCCCCTTGCAGGGAATAAGGCTCCCTGCTAACACTCTCCTGCTGCCCTCTGGCCATGCTGTATCACAAATATAAATGAAGGAAAGTGTCTTCCTGCCTTCAAATGGTGATCATCTCAAGCCCTAAAGTCTGAACTTATGCTTCAGACCTCTTCTGGGCAGGGGAAAGGTTTGCCTCTGTGTTTATATAGCACCTTGCAAGACGGGGCCAAATAATAAGCAGAATGATTACTAGCACAATATGGTGAAATCTACAGCTGTAATTGGACTGCTGTGAGAACATCATAGACATTTTGGTTTTGTATATGCCAGTTATGGGCCCCACTTATGGTTATGACATTTATATTAACCCCGTATTTGTGAAGATCTTCTGTTTAAAAATGGCATAGTCCCTGATACTGTGAAGATTTATGCATGTGCTCAACTTTAGACACTCTGAGTTGCCCCACTGAAGTCAATCTATCCTACAATCCTAGAAAAGTAGGGCTGGAAGGGACATTGAATCCATCCCTCCACTCTGAGATAGGACTAAGTATACCTACACTATCCTTGACAGGTGTTCAGCTAACCTGTTCTTAAAAACTTCCAGTGATAGAGATTTCACAACTTTCCTTGGTAACCTATTCCAGTATTTAAATATTCTTATAGATAGAATTTTTTTTTCTAATACCTGACCTAAAGCTCCCTTGCTGCAGATTAAGCCCCTTATTTCTTGTTTTACTTTCAGTGGACATAGAGAACAATTGATTACTTGTTCTCTTTATAACAGCCTTTGACATATTTGGAGACTGTTGCTTTCATCTGGATTCTCTCTAGTTTGTCCATATCTGTCTTAAAGTGTGGTGCTCAAAACTGGACACAATACCACAGCTGAAGCCTCACTAGTGCTCAGTGGAACAATTACTTCCTGTGTTTTACATATGACACTCCTGCTAATACCCCTCAGAAGGATATTAGCCTTTTTCACAACTGCATCACATTGCTGGCTCATGTTCAATTTGTGACACACAATAACTTCCAGATCCTTTTCAGCAGTACTACTGCCTAGCCAGTTATTTCCCATTTTGTGTACATGCATTTATTTTTCCTTCCTTGCACTTATCTTTACTGAATTTCATCTTATTGATTAATCATGGGTAATTTTGAATTCTAGTGCTGTCCTCCAAAGTGCTGGCATATCCTCCCAGCTTGGTATCATCCTCAAAGTTTATAAACATGCTCTCCATTCCATTATCCAGGTAATTAATGAAAATATTGAATTGCACTGGAGTTGGGACAGATCCCTCTGGAATCCATCCTTCCAGTTTGATGTGACCAATTGATAGCTGCTATTTGAGTATGGCTTTTTAGTTGTAATAGTAATAGCAAGATAGTAATTCCATCTTCTAGACAACAGTTCCCTAGTTTGCTTATGAGAATGTCATGTGGGATTGTGTCAAAAGCCTTATTAAAATACGATATATCACATCTACTGCTTCCCCCCATCTGCTAGGCCAGTAACCCTATCAAAGAAAGAAATTAGGTAGTTTGGCATGATTTGTTCGTGACAAATCCATGTTGGCTATTACTTATAACCATATTATCCACTACATATTTACAAATAGATTGTTTAATAATTTGTTTCAGTATCTTTCCAGGTATCAGAGTTAGGCTGACTAGTCTATAATTCCCTGGGCTCCTTTGTTCCTTTTTTAAAAGAAAGTTACTATGTTTGCCCTTCTCCAGTCCCATGGGACCTCATCGGTCCTCCATGAGTTCTTGAAAATAATTGCTAATGGTTCTGAGATTGCTTCAGCTAGTTCCTTAGGTATTCTAGTGTGAATTTCATCAGGCCCTGCCCACTTGAATACATCTAACTTATCTAAATGTTTTTTAACCTGTTTTTTCCATATTCTGGCTTGTATTTCTTCCATCTTGTTGTTAATACTAATTGTATTAAGCATTTGGTCACAATTAACCATTTTAGTGAAGACTGAAGCAAAATGGGCATTAAACGCCGCAGCCTTTTTGACATCATCAGTTATTACCTGTCCTTTCCTGCTAAGTAGTACAGTTCCAATGAAGTCAATGTGTGTCAGTCTTTGCAGGATCATGGACATAGCTGTTACTGCCTACAAAGTCAACATTGTGGGCTATTTTATAAACAAAGTTCGAATTCCTAACTTTTTAATTCTTGCCACCAAACCATCTGGCTGATAATTAATCACTGGTACCATCAATATGTTGGTGAGGTTACTGAGTTTTTAATAATTTTTAACTGGTCTGAAGAGGTTGCAGAATTCAGAGAAGAAAAATGTATACATGTATACAGAAAGCAGACACGTATCAGGAATCAGACTTGAACCTGTGGACAGAGCCGTCCCTTCGGTATGACGAATTGGGGCGACCACTCTGGGGCCCACACTTTTGGGAGCCTCACAGGCCGGTATGATCGGCTGGCGTGGTCAGTCCTGGAAGTGACGGATTCGTCACTTCTGCCCCAGGCCCTGCTCCCCCCTAGGGATGGCCCTGCTCATGGAAGCCAGGAAGTGCAGGGATAAGGCTGAAACTCCATATTTTAGCCCTCCTTATTGTTACATTGGAATCCATTAGACGATCTTGTATATTATTTACATAACTACACACTGTGAGATAAACCCTTATTTAGTCACTTTTCTAGCATGTCAGAATCCACTTAAGCCTAACCATGGAGTAGATTAATTTTGCTGATAATAATAGCTATAGAATGTCAGGATTTAGACTAGAAAAACTACCTGATTCTTAACTAGAGTGACACAAATGAGTTACTTTATTATCCCAGGAGAATATGGTATAAATCTATAAATGAGACAAAATATAAGAAATGTTATTTAGACACATGACACAGTCACTGTGAAAATCAGTTTTTCTTCCAGAATCTCTTTTGCATTTTTGTTATTCTCACAATAACAATGTATGTTGTATGTTACCACATTTTGTAGCTCTGTTTTTAAATTCAAATCATACTTCTGATGAGGAAATGCCCATTCCGCCCACTCCAAAGAGAACAGCAACAACTATTTGCTTGTTCCCTGCTTTTTCAAAGCTGGTATGGTGTAAAGCAAATACAATCTAATCATTCTGATGAACAAGTTCTGTTTATAAAAATGAGAAATTTCTGTTGGAGGGAATGGCAGCTGTTCATGTACATCCAAATGCAGAATTTGGACCATAACACTTTAAATTTGTTTTGGCTGAATGTGCTTTCATGTATGGCTATTTAAAAACACCTCCAAACAAGTGCAAAATCATGCAAAAATCTGATAATATGGCAAACATCATGCTGTATGGAAAGAAAACATGATAGCATAGGCCTGATATGATATTTATCTTACTTCAGAAAGAGACACATCCAATGACTCAATGGTTGTGTCATTCATTAGTTATCAGATGTCTTCCCATTGGTGAAGATAATTTACTTCGTGCTCAAGTCATCATACATTTTACACACAGTGCAAATGGCTCATGGTCAACTCTGATACCGTGAAACTCTGTTTATAGTGAAATAAAAGGAAAGTCTTATTTCTTTCAATGAACTGCATTGTGCAGCTTGCATTTATGATTAAAGTGAATCTCCTCTTATAGAGAAATTATTTTTTATTTAAATAGAATTTAATCACTATACAGTAAAAGGATTCTACTGTAAATAAGGTTAACTGTATATATAGTATATATCTTCCTGTTTTTCTACTGAACCTTCATATACAAAAATATAAACAAAATGAATTAGCGGAATGTATTTTTTCTGAAGAGTAATTTTCTAATTTTTCCTTTGTGCAGCAGCTGCTGTTGCCATGCTGTCACTGCTGTTGCTATGTATTTTCTGAGTGTGCCAGGATGCAATTGGTTATTTCAGCATATTCAGGCTATTGGTAGAAGTGTTTCTATGGAAAATCACATACATATTTTTGATTGGTTGATCACGAAAGTAGGTGTGACCAGCCAACATCTCAATGTAAATTGAGAGCAATAGATTTCAAGTGTCCTAGTGTAATCAAGCCACATAGTTTACATAATGGATATACTGTAGTTAGGCAAGAAATTCTACAGTTGACATCAGAGTAATTTGCCATGATCTTGAAGCCTGGGTAATGTGAGATTTCACCACCAGAATCTCGAGATGTTTCTATAATCTTGTGACAGACTGTCCTGTCTGCTCCAAATTTTACTAGCTCTGAAAATATTGATGTTTATTGTTTCAACCTGACATAACTTGCATGTTATTCAGTTAAGCCCCATTTCAGACCATCTAGGGATTTAGCCTGTGGCCATGTTTATGTAGAGTCATTGAAAAATAGCCCATAATAACTACTATTGTGAAACTGGGTGGATATTGCCTAATATCCATACAAAATTATTCAAGGAGGAAGGATGATTTAGACCCATATTGGTGATTGGAAAATGAGGTAATGGTAGTGTCTGCCTAGGATACAACAAAGAACTCACTTCCCTTCAACTATGGAGGAGATCTAACTAATCCACTATTGACATCCTGGACATATGATCTTGATCTAACACAGCTTGGCTAACAAGTCATAGACTGATTGGCCAGTAATGGACAACCTGTTAGAATGAGAGTGACATCACTATGCCATCTAATAGATAATATTTTCATATTTTGTAATGCTGAATTGGCCTCATTAGCACTACAAAAAGTAATTTCCCCTCTGTTGATATTCACCTCTTCTTGTCAACTGTTGGGAATTGGCCTCCTTAACACTGACCCCCCACTTGGTAAGGCAACTCCCATTTTTTCATGTGCTGTATATTTATACCTGCTTACTGTATTTTCCACTCCATGTATCTGATCAAGTGGGTCATATCCCACAAAAGCTTATGCCCAAATATATTTGTTAGTCTCTAAGGCGCTACAAGGACTCCTCGTTGTTTCAACTCCCACTGAAGCTTATTGGATTTGAGGGTACTTAGCTTGCCTGCCAAACTACCAACACTCAAATGTAGGACACAAAGTGTGACATGACACCAAATGAAGGACACAAATAAAATATTGATACAGAGAAATTAAAATGCTGTGGGGTTCATTCCTTCAGTGCAAATGACTGTTTATATAACCTCCATTTCAAGATTATTTTTTTCTGATGCACAAAATTTACGCATAAGAGAGTACCAAATTTTTGTGGGAGATATGTCACTTTGGGACTAAAATGAAGACTATGTGAGAGGTGAAGCACCTTGCAGGACTGGATTGAAATGTTAGTTTAATTTTAGATAACTGGAATTGGATATGAAAACTTGTAAGATGGGGTGAAGCACTGTTGGGGCAGATATCTGAACTCTAACCTCCCAGGAGTGAGATACTCCATCAAGGGCACTGGAAATTGTGATTACCATCTTGAAGCAGAGCTGAAAGAGCACTGGGATGAACTGAATGATCTAATGAGTTTCAGGCCTTGGTTACAGATATTATTTTTGTTTATAAATCAACATTTTCTTCTCATTCTCTACTACTCCACTCATAGAACGTCTTTATATATTGCTGTAGTCTCTCCATCAAATCTTCAGACTCCTCTGCTTCTTGAACACTTCAAACTCTTCTCTTCAGTTACTATGTCTATCCCAATCTCCTTTTTCACCCCTAAGGGTCCCCTCTTCTATTCTCGGGCTGATCTTGGTTCCAGGATATCTTATAGCACTGGAATTTCTTCTTTACTGTTCTCTTTGCGTAACCCAGATTTGGTCCCTGATTAGTCAACACAAGTGGGCACCTTGAGCTTTTGAGAGAAGTTCTGATCTTTTCTTTGAAGCACTGGTGAGGGGAAAAAAGCATCTCATCTCCCAGAGAAGAATCTTATTTCTCTTATCATTGGCAGGATAATTTGAAATAAACTGATTGCCCCAAAAGTTCAGATTACAGAAGTTATTTTTGGTTGCTGATTATTGAAATCCACCAGTAAGGGGAGACTTACTTTCCAAAAGAACAGATGTTTGTGATTTTTTTTCCCACTGTGCCTTTAGGCACAATTAAGTTGTGGTCATTCTCCTGCCACTTTAAACTTAAAGTTATTGTGATATAAATTAAAAATAGCCATCAGTATGCATTAGCACTGTCGCAGGCTGCAGATGGCTTTCCAGGGCGTTGTATCTTCATTTTAATTTTTCATTGAAGTAATATTTCACTGGCTTTATGTCATATTTGCGAAAGCTGATTTGTGTGTGTGTATGTGTGTGTTCTACATTCTGAGGAATCACAGCACCTTAGGCATAGGCTGAGAAGTGATTGCTAATGCCCTTGGGCTCTACAGCTGAGTGCCACAATGAGCTAATTCCACGGGTACATATGTAATGTCCCAGCAAAGCATTAATTTACCTGCTGAACTCTCTTCTGATCATTTCCATCTGAAAGCTGGTGAATGCCATTATTGCTGCTGCTTGCAAGCAGGCGACAACTTAATGGAGATGATACTCTTTAAAAGGTCTCTGCTGGGTTCTTGGTTGTTAGGGAAGATGATAGTCTCATCCTTCTGTATAGATACAATTAAGGCTACTTCTGAATATCTTCTTATTTGTCAAGTGGCACTTGAAGTCAGTTATTCCTTTTCAGAGATTATTCCCACTCTTGAGAGGGTCCTCTAAGGCTGTAGGGACCAGCCAGTGTCCTGCATATGTTTCCTTGTGGGCCTTCAAACTTTGGTAAATTTAAGTTTGCAGTTAAAAATAAAACATGTTTTCTAGCCCTTACGGTTGTGAAGAAAATCTAACAGTAAAGCAGTTTGGTGCTTTCTTCTGTAGTCTAAAGAGACGCAGCCTGGAACAACAGCTCCAAGAGAGTTGTGAACTGCCCCACTCTTCTCAGTAATGTGTTGACTCTGAATCCTGATGACAATACATCAGTGTGACTGAGATCAGAATCTGACTGTCAGTGTCAATGTTCTTTCCTATGAGTTTCCAACTGTCTCATTTTGTGTGGTCGATGTTGCAGAAGCATAAAGTGGGAAAATTGGTTAACTGGGGGGAAAAAGTGGGCAAGAATGAAGATGCAGCCAGGTCCTTTCCTCTCTCTGCTTGAGTCAGGAAGAATATGAGGAAGTTTTCTGCTTAGATCCTGATACAGTTTATAGGCCATGTGGAATGATATGTATATGTAAGGCTGTCTAATTGTTTCCCACAGAAAAAGTCATTTCCAAATGACTAAAACTATCTCAAAGTTCTACCTTTTGGGCTGAAATTTGGTATGCTTCTTGGCAGTCAGGGAACAATTTTTTTCCAGAAAGTTTAATAAAAATGGTTGAGCCATTTGCAAATACAAGAGGAGTGAAAAATGCAGTTTTCTCTGCTAAGGAAATATCATTACAGATGAAGGGCTGTGTGCTGATCCTTGGAGTTAAGTATGCATATCTCTAATTCAAGAGTGTGAATGCTGCTTGGGTACAGGAGTGTATAATTTGCTGTAATCTTGGCTGATGCATTTTTCTTAAATTGGTACTTTATTATTTGGTGCTAGTCCACTTGTCTAAGTCCCTCTCACATTCCATTCAAGCATGCCCATGTAGAACATTAAGCCTTTCATTATTTTTAAAGCAATGCTGTTTTCCCTTATATCCAGATCATGTCTACAGTAGTTAATTGTGGCTACTTGATCCTTCTAATTGAACTACTTCTAATTTAGTTGTACTGTCTTGGAGTTAGATAGTGCTGTTAGTAAGAAGTATGGAGCCATGTAGGGAGAGTGCTGGGAGGCATTGTGTTATGGAAACATAAGAGAGCCATGAAACTGGCTTAACTGACCTCTTGTGGATTCAGCATGTGTGTGGGAGAGGGGATGGGGGCAATCTCTAGCTGATATAAAACTGGCATGCTTGGGCCTAAGTGTGGCCAGGCAAAAATGGGCTGCTCTAAATTGTGCCTGGGACTAAACCTGCCCTTGGCCAGGATCAGGAAATTTAGCTTGACAGATCCAACAAATTGGGCCTCTTATATTAAAAGGAATCCTGCCAACAGCGTTATTTATTTTGGTATTAAATTCAATGGAGACCTCAGTGTTGGAATGTTTTTAGTTTTAGTCCCAAAATTTACAGGGCCAGATATTCAGCTGGTGTAAATTGCCTCGCTTCATTAATTTCAATGACCCACTGTATTCACAGTGCTGCAGAATTTTGTATTGACCATGCATAATTGCAGAAGTTGTTGGTGCAAAGTTAGGGGAGATGGCAACTGGAGAGCGAGCTGTTGGGAGGGGGCAGGAGGCATTTCATTTGAGGGTTCTGGCTTGAGCAATGAGACACACCAGAGGGTAAGGAATGGGTGACTTGAAATATTTTGGCATTAAACTCCTTGTCCCTTGCCTCACCACCACTTGCCAGGCATCAGATGCCCCAATATGGCTCCATTATCCACCACTCCATCTAACACAGTGACACCATTGGATCTGACTTTCAGTTACACTGTTCCTACTGTTTGGGATAGGGGCACAATACAGGGGCCTTCCAAGACTCCAGCGTAAGTTAGAAAAGCCTCAGGGAGCTGCGGGGCACTCCAGCCACGGTGTGGATCTGCCCCCTATACTTAAGCCTTCTATATCCTGCTCATCCCCATCAATAAGATACTGCACAGGGAGCTCCCACTGAGTTGAGCACTGTGCTCATCCTGCACAGACCCCTGGAATCCAGACCCTTTTCCTGCACAGCAGAATCTCATCTGTTTATCTCCCTGGGAACTTACATGGCTGAGTCTTTCCCTTAGAGTTATTGTTTCAAGTTTTCTTTTTCCTTTTAAACTAAAGCTTAGATTCCGGAGCACACTTTTGCTGCAGAAGTGGAATGAACTGCCAAATAGAGAGCTCACAAAAAATAAAGCTAGCAAATTTTGCTGAATATGACTTTTGTTTTGTTTTGTCAACATTTTTCATCAAAATATTCGGAGTTTTTGTTGAAGAACTGAACCCCTCTCCTCCTCTTTTGTTATTTTCAATAATCAAAACTTGAAATAGTTCAGTTAAAAAAAAATTTACACTGGAAAAAATATGGAGTTTTGTTGCAAAAAATGAAAATAAAAGATGTTTTTGGAGGGGAGGAGGGGTTCATAAAAATATTTCGTGAAAAATTCCATGCCTGTGGAAAGCCACTTTGTGCTGAAAAAACATTTTGATGGAAAAATTTCTATCAGCTCTACAGAAAACATAGGGACGTAGGTATATCTTTGAATTAAACAATGAAGCCTGAAATAAACCTCCAATGGACATTCTCTGTTTCCGTGGTCTGGTGAGAAAAGGATGATTCTACAAAGCCAGTCGATTTTGTTTATATTGATTCCAATAGCATATATTTCTGTTGTTTTCTATTTCTTTATCTTTTAATTTTTTTTAAAAAAAATCTGTACTAACACAATTACTATTTCTACATCTAATTAGGAAAGTTGAAAATCAGTCATAATTGTCTGTCCTAATATAGTGGATATGGCTAGTGAGACACCATTTTAGTTATGTTCTGGCTTCTATTTATACTCCTCTACCAATCAGTTATTCAAAACTTTTTAAGACAGATGTCTTTCAGCCTCAGATTCTACTTTCTTGATCTCAGCCAATGCTAAATATTTTTTGGAAAGTTTGTTCATAATTTGTAAATTTATTATTAAATTATATAAGCATGAAAATACACTTTTTGTGTGTATTTCAACTAGATATTTTAGATTCAGGTACTAGTTAAGTGCTGAAGCTAAAAACTTCTAAATTGGCCTGTTTTGTAGATCTCATAACTTAAAAATGAAGCCAAGTGTAAAGAAAACCAATTCTTTATTTTTTAAAGATGAACATTTAAAATAGCTATTTATACGTATGGGCAGTAGATTTTTTGACTAAGTACCTTTGAAGATCTTGCTGGCTTTGGTGAATCTTTTTTTTAACTCTCTTGATGCATTGAATGGGGAGTCTGGGCACCTAACTCAGGGGTGTGAATTCCAGTAGATAGCAGGATGTCACAATGCCTCCTGAGACTAATCCTGGTGTGGTGCAGTTTATTCACCCATCCTTTGCTCGGAACTGTGCCTAAGGTCACAATATAATATATAGTCAGGATACCCAATTTAACAGAAAATATAGGGTAAATTTTTCAAAAGCACCTAAGATAAAATCACTTAAGTCTCTCAGAGGCTTTTGAAAATTTGACCCACAGAACTTCATTGATTCATTCTGTTCCACTCATTTATTTTTAAAATAGCCTACGCTATTTTAAAAAAAATGAATTTTGAAAATATATTATTATTAGACCAAAATGTTGTTTAAATGGATTTGGTTTTTGCCAGAAGGACAAATCCCCAAACCTTTAACTTATTTTCAAGATATTTCTTAAGAATTTTTGTTACACGTTTCTAATTCACAGAGACATGCTAGCATTCATACCCAGTAGCTACACATTGATCCCTTGAACCTTTTAATATCTTTTATATAGTTTATCAATTTTTTTTTTAAAAGCTGCCTCAGTAGAGACATATGGAATAGTTCATAACTAGTCACTCAGGTCAATGATTTGTGTTTTTAATGACATGTACAGTAGTAAGTCCATCTGGAAATCACTAACCGGTTGGGGATAACGTGGCACAATGAGATTGCTTGAGATGTTTTACTCTTTTGAATTTCTTGGCTTTGGACAGTTTTGCAAGCCCTTGCCATCATCTTAATGTGGTATTATAGTGATAACATACCAAACCAAGATAGATTCTTTGAAGAAACAAGGTCTCACCCCAAAAGGTCATGGAAAATAAGAATGTGCACATGTACTGCTAAATTAAAGGTAACTATATAGTTAGGTGCATTACATTGTCTGTAAGCACGTTCTGCCAGTGCTATCACTTCTGGTAAGAATGTGTCACTGACCCCGCAACTTATCTTTACTTTTTGACCTACTGAGCTTTTAACTTTTTATTGAGTACAGCAGCAATGCTTCTAAATTTAGCGCCAAGTGCACAAGTATAATTGCTATGCAGAACTGTCTTTTTTGGAGCAAATAGTTTCCTAAATAGTGAGAAATGAGAATTCAATAGAATTTTAGGAGAAAAGAAAGTAATAGCAGAAACAACCTCACAGCAAGCGCCATCCTGCAGCCAAATCAGAAATGGACAGTACTGCAAAATGGAAACATTGCATGGAACCTATTTATCTTGTTACTATTGATAAACATGTCCAATACACAGATCCTTAATGGATTAACTTTGGCAACACGTGTATAGGCCGGCATGCCAATAAAGTTTACTGAAATTGAATTCCTGGAAAAGTAATGGTGGTCTTCAGTGCTACTGAGGGAGACTGAAATAACCAGTTCTAAAATAATAGGAAATTGGAGACGGTAGGATAGTGCAGTTGAGCTAAGCAGTGGGATTCCCCTAACCATTTTCTAAAGGGTCAGGAAACTAGACTATTGCAAGTGTTCTAGTCGGTGATCAAATACTTACCCAATGACAGTTCTTTGAGATCAAGTAATCCACGAGTGTGATTTTGGTTCTTTTTCTCCATCTTTCCTTCAGCTGCTCCCTAGGGGTGTGACAGTCTGAGATAACTCAATTAGTACAAAAGGGTAAGAGTATATTGGAGTCCTGGGAGGAGGAAGTTCCTAGCCTGAGTCCCTAATGCATACAAGGATAATGGTAAGATAAAACCCTAGTTAATTATATTGAACAGGCAGGAAGAAACTCACAACTAATCATGCTGGCGTTAAAAGTGTTTTCTTTTTTTAAATGAGCACTCAATACTGATTGTGTGGTTCCTGTTATTCTATCAGAGGATCAGGATTATAGGGCCTAAACATCCATTGATATGCAAATATTGTCCTCAGGTAAACATCACTTAGGAGAGCTGCAGGAGTTGTATTTGTGCCATGGATGTCAATGGTGTTAAGGAATCTTACTTCCATGTAATACTTTATGAGAAGATGCGAGTAGGGCTATTGCTTTTAGATCATACAAGACTTACCAAAATAAAATTATGGGGCAAGCAAACATCATTGCATTTGTGTGTGTGTGTGTGTGTGTGTATGTATATCATTTCTCTGATTTCTTTTCATCCTGATACAGTCCTTGACTCACCACTCACATTGTCTGGCATACACTTCCTGCTTCTAGAAGACTACACCAGGGTATGTTTACACTGCAATTAAACACTCCTGGCTGTACCATGTCAGCTGATTCAGGCTTGTGGGGCTTGGGCATTGGGGCTATAAAACTGCAGTGTGGATGTCCAGGCTGAGACTGGAGCCTGGGCTCTGAGACCCCATGAAGGGGGAAGTTTCCAGAGCCTGGGCTCCAGCCCAAGGACAGACATTTACTTTGCAGTTTTATAGCCCAGGAACCCCAGCCCTGCAAGCCGGAATCAGCTGACACACGCCAGACTTGGGTGTTTAATTGCAGCATAGACACATAAGGGACTAGAAAGCTGAGTCTGAAGCAGGAGGGAGACTTAGGCCTGGTCTACACTACGCCGTTAAGTCGATTTAAACAGCTTTAAATCGATTTAACGCTGCACCCGTCCACACTACACTGCTCTGTAAATCGATTTAAAGGGCTCTTTAAATTCGAATTCGACTCCTTCAAACGAAGAGTAACCCTAAAACGTAGATACTATATCGGAAAATGTAGTGTGGACGAAATCGACGTCTTATTGGCCTCCGGGAGGTATCCCAAGCTCAAACCATCGACCCCTGTCACAATCAGAACTCGCAGAGCACTGGCCAGGTAAAACAGAAAGCCCCGTGAACTTTTGATAGTAATTTCCTGTTTGCCCAGGTGGGGCTGGATAGCCATCAGGTGACTCACGCAGAGCTCATCAGCATAGGTAACAATCAGTCTCCTGAGAACTGAAAAGAGCACCAGCATGGACCACACAGAGTACTGGATCTGTCGCTATATGGGAGAGGATCATGCTAACAGAACTCCGTTCGACAAGACGAAATGAAAAAATATTTAAGAATTCAAAGTCTATGACGGAAAGGCCACAGCAGGGACTCATGCAGTGCAGAGTAAAGTAAGGAGCTCAGACAGTCATACCAGAAAACCAGACAAGGCAACGAGTCTGACAGGGCCGAAATGCCGCTTCTATGCTGAGCTGCATCAATTTTGGGGAAAGCTGCGCAACCAGCTACCCCACCCCAGGCCGTCGATTCAGATTCGAGGGTTGTAATATCAACCATGGTGAGATTCGCGGTAGGGGCAGGATGGGAGGAATAGAAGAGGAGGAAGCCTTGCTGATAGCACACAAGCACTCCATTGACACCCCAACAGCCAAGAGCTTTTTGACACCCCATAATACCCCCCAGCCGAACCTCAAGACCACTAGCCCAGACAGTGAAGCCATGAAGCGACCCGTCATGGTGAGTGTACCATTTGTAAATATCAAACATGGTTTAAAAAGACAAGCGTTGTTCTATAAGAATGATTACAGCAGGGCTGTGAACATTCCACCAGTAAAGTACGGAAAAGTTTGTAACAGGTCTGATAGAGACAGATAAATCCTCCAAAAGAAAATCCATGAATCTCAAGTATCTGAGTACTTTATCCAAAAGCCTTTGCAGAAGATTCGCGGTCAGCGCTTATCCGTCCCCATTGTAGACACTTCCCACTGCCAAGTACATTACAATAATCGATCACTGCTCACAAAGCAAACGTAGCTCCGGCTAATGCCTGCATTCAGAATACAACGTTCTGCATCTGAAACTAGTTATTCTCGAGAGCAAGTTATATCATCATTGATAACGGTGAAATTCAAGAACTAATAATAATAAGGGGCATACTGCGATTTCCTCTGCTGCCGCTTAATCCTCCTTGCACGTAGAAAGTGCGGAGGAGGAAGCTAGCGCTGAGCCTTTCAGCGAAATTGGCAAGCAGGAAATCTCCCACTACCACCACGCGTAGAGGGGGGATAAGAAGTGAGGGAGATGATACCAGTGACTTACATGTCAGTTATCAGCCAGCGTGGGAGAGAGAGGGAAAGACGGGTATGCGTCTGTCCTCTTAACAGAACAAAATCAAAAATAGTCATGTGTATATAACGCGGAGAACTCAACATAAAGCCTACCACCCCATGGCACATGGAGCTGAATTATACTGGACCTGCATCTGTGAGATCGCACGACCATCCCAGAGGCACTGGAGCAGTATACCACGATGCACAAAATCGACATTAGTAGTGAAAATCACAGTCGTCAGTAGGTGGATAGTTAGTCACTGCGAAAGAGTACAGGCTGTTCTAAATGTACTGTTACAATACCTCTCCCTGTTCCCTCCCCACCACAATGGCAGTTGCGACAGGGTTCCCCGCGGCCTATACTTAGTCCGGCCCGTCCAGCCCGAGGCTCGCAGCAAATAAAGGCGCAGTGCGAGGAGGGAAAAGAAAACTCGAGATGAAATGTTCCCGAGAAATTTGGAATAAACCGAATAAGCTGCTGCGAGAATGAGGTGAAGGATGTGAGAGGCAAATGACAGGAAAGATGCCTGTTGAACGAGTGTCCAGTATTGAGAGGATCAGAGGACGATAGCCGATTTAAGCTGTTAGAGTGGCTGGCAGGAAGATCAGAGTGTAGCAGGATAGATTCATGCGAAAATGCGTGTTGGCTGTGATGCCACGCTGCTGCTGCTGATCAACTCACTGATTTATGCCAGACGCATGGTGGTAAGTAAAGTATACTTCAGCGAAGAGCAGCGGGGTTACAGAGGTCGCACTAGGCAGACTGCCATGTAACAGAACAATAAAAGAGAAGAACCACAAAAGCCACAGCTCAGCTAACGCACGAAGTTCCATAATCTTCCTTACACCTGCTCGGTACCGCAGACAGGTTAAAAACGCGTCATGTAGGAAGAGGGGGGAGCTTTCCTGCACCCGACCCATCCACCCCCATGGACCAAGCCAACCAAAAGGCTGTCATCTACGTTGAAAATGTGCTAATGGCCTTTTCCTCCCTCCAATCCTCCTCCCAACCACAGCATGCGGGATACCTAGATAATCTCTCCCTCTTTTTCTCATTACTTTTACTAAAAGAAACATCAAAGGGGGAGGTGGTGCCTTACAGGGAATAGTTAAGAAAGAATACAGATTTAACGTACTAAATGATTAATAAGAATAAATGATTTTAAACGAATACTGGCCTTTATTCCTTCAGCAAGCTGAAGTAAAGGGAAGGGTGGGTTGCTACAGGAATGAGTTCAATCGAGGAGGAGGTCATCAAGGGAAACAAACACAGCAGTCCACACCGTACCCTGGCCCGTGCCGGAAACGCATTTCAAGGCTCTCTGAGCTTACGCCTCCTGTGTGCTCTTCTATATCACCCTGTGTCTGCGCTCGAGGCTGCGCAGGTATTGCCTCAGCAGCCCACCCCATCATAAAGGCTCCCTCCTTACTCTCAAGAAGATGTGGACGCCACACAGCGAAGCAGCAAAACAAACGGACATTGTTTGACTGAGCGAGCGAGTAAGTAATGTGCGCCACTCCTTTAAATGCCAAATGACTATCACCACCAATCCGCACGCTCAGCCTGTAGTGACCAGCCTTCTGACCACTGCCAGGCTGCCTGTGATGGCTTCAGAGCCAGCATCAAAGGATAAGGCGGTCACCCAGGATAACGAAGTACTAACACTGCCACTGTATTTTCTGGTCTGGAAGTAATTCCCTGCTGCAGCCGTACAGTAGGCTTCTGAAGACGCGAGCCGCAGAACCCTCTGCCACCCACAGTGATGTTGGGAAACGTCCCTGTGAATCCACCAACGGCAGCAACCAGAAAATACCCTCGGTTTACGTACTGGGTCCCTGGCCGCTCTGGGCCAAGATAGGATATGGTCCATCTATCGCCTCACACACTTAGGGAATCCCATGCAGCAAAGCCACTCCACCTATGACCCGCCATGTCAGAGTCACAACCTTCGTAGCAGCAGCTTAACGATGCCCCCTGTGCCCTTACTGGCATCAAAAAGCCATCCCCACAGAATTCCCACTCCAAATGATTCCCCATTGACTGTAGCTTCGATTTGCGAACTTCAAGGGCATTGCCACGCACTTCTCCACGTGAGGCTGCCTCATCTTAGTATCCAGCGTCCAGGCAGGGGAAAGCAAGTCACAAAGTTTCAAAGAAAGTCTCTTACGATGCATTGCAGGCCACTGCGAACGTCCCACCTGCAAAACTATGCGGCCACCAGTCTGTGCGGTTTCGCTCGCGCCAAAATCGGCGTCAATGTAGAACCTCCATACAAGCATAGCCTCCAAATGCCAGGCCCGGTAGGAGAATTCAGTGTCCCATCCGTGTCGCCTCGTTCCTGCGCTGCGTGAGCTGCCCCTCCTCTCCTGCTTTGGCAGTCAGGGTCACCATCAACAGCACAGAATGCGTGAGGTTTTACAACGTCCACGATTGGTACTGAATCTCAGCAGATCCATGATGCTGTGCTAGTGCCGTTTGGGCCCCCCCCCTTTCAGTCCCCAGGAAAAAAGCCGAATGTGTCGCTGCTTCACAAAGGAGGGTGAGGCTGTACCCAGAATCACCCGACAATGATTTTTGCCCCATCAGGCACTGGGCTCTCCAACCTGGAATTCCAAGGGCGGGGAGACTGAGGGAACTATGGAAGCTACGAATGCTACCACAGTGCCCCGCTCCAGAAATTGATCAGCCTTGGACCATGGACGCACACCATCGAATTAATGTGCCTAGTGTGGACGCGCACAATCGACTTTATAATATCTGTTTTATAAAACCGGTTTAAGCTAATTCGAAATTATCCCATAGTGTAGACATACCCTTATATTCATCACTTCTCATAGAATGAAAACAAAGCATGCTTTGCCTGCCTGTGGAAATTTGCAAATCATGGGCTGAACTCATGTACACACACACACACTGCTCATTGATATAAAATTTGCACTTCTCCAAGCCTGGCAGTCACTGTACCCCAGGAGTCACCCTAGGAGAGAATGGTTGTGATAAGCCAGCTCTAGCTTGTGGTCTGGGGAGGCTACTCAAGGGGACGTTCCGAATCAATGCCTATCCTCTCTCCTCACACTTGCCTTGTTCCTCCATTTACATATGATTTAGAAATCAGGGTTAGTGCTAAAACCTGTGAAAATAAATTAATGTTCTTGTTAAACCTGTCCCCAATTATTCTCAAACCGAACAATGAGAATGTGAGGAAAATACAACTAACTTAGCCTAACGATCACACAACACCCTTTGTACAGAAGCATCTAAAGCTGCCTGCTAAGTTGGTTGATATGCCTTTTATTTAGCTTGATGTTAATTTGCTAAACACTGTTTTGGTGTGTGTGATTGTGGAACATAAAAATGCAGTAGGTAGTTTATAGGAGATAAGTTGCTAAAGAATACTCAGTGCTACGAGCTCTACATACTGTGCATAGTCTCAAAAGGGATGAAATTTCCCTCGAGCTAATGAGTAAACTGCGAAGTGAGGTACACTGTCAGCTTTACGGTTCTCTTTAACCTGCTCCTCCTACTGGTGCTTTGTGGTGGGCGTACAACTGTTGCAAGTAGGTGGCACAGCTGTTTGCTTTGACTGGCTCAGTACCTTTGGGATACAGACAACACAGTTAATGTTACAAGATGAAAATGGCATTTATACTTTAATGAACTCACTCTGTTTCTTTGTTACAGGGAGGGGAAGGAGGGAGGGGGGGAAAGTTTGCCAGCTTCATGATATCAGTATTAGTGCCACTGCTCAAAGCACATGGTGATGGCTAATGTCTGCAAAATTCTGACTAGCATTTGAAAGGGTGACATCAGTTTATTATTGCTGCAGTAGCTGTTAACTTTATGCAGATTTCCTGTGCACCTGCCTGCTACCACATCTTTAACATATATGCATATTTATACAACTTAGGCAACATATGTCTGATGATTTTTGTCATTTATATTTACTACAGTATGGATAGTGATTAAAAAATAGCCATGCTCCCAGGGATAAATTGGTGAAATTCCTAGAAAGGTAGAAGCTTTACAAAGAGTTTGCAGAGGGCGACAGAGGTAAATAATGTGTAAAAACACAGTTAAATCAATAAGAATGTAAATGACAGAAAAATAAGCATAATGAAGAAAAAATACATCCCCTGTTTGGGAGGTTATTGAACATTTAGAGCTAGGGAACAAATAGTTTAGAGAAGGGTGCTTTCCTTTTCTACCTCCCTCTACAAATAAATAACTGCTTTCTCTTGTAAATGTGATCAAAGAGAGTTAATATGTTTTAAAAAAAATTGACACCTGATTTACACACATTCTATGTTTTGCATACACAATAACCTGTTTGCACATGCACATGTGACAGCATTACAGGTTCTAGGGTCCTCTGTGGTGATGCAGTGCAGAGCTATTCTTGACTCAACTTGGCAGCCAGATCAGGTGGATCTCATTAGAATGGTAAAAGCTGGTCAGTTTCTAAGGCAGGAGAGGGGATAGAAGTCAGAAAAAGAGGTCCTAGAAATATCCAACTCAAGGAGAAGCTCAGCATATTTGCAGTGTTTAAGTCAAGAATAAAGGAAAATCCTAGGAAGCGAATGAGTTTTGGACACTAGCACTATGTTTCTGTATTTGCACATAGGTTTTTCTCTCTCTCTCTCTCTGTGTGTGGTGCATGTGAATGTACAGTCTAGCTGTGAGAGTGGGAGGAGGACCATGCCTTTTCACAAAGCACAAATAATTTGCAGGCACAATTTAGGTGCAGAGCTTTTAAAAACATTACTTGAATTTACTTGATATGAAACATGGTATCACCTCTGAGGACTGCTAATTTCTATGGAGAGAGAGCATTGTATATTGCAAGGAATAAGGGTATGAGAACTGAAGCTGGGAATGGGTGTGGGTGAAGCTGCGAGGACTGACTTGTGGAGGAAGGGGAACTTAGAGTGTTTAAATTTAAAAAAAAAAGAAAAGAAAAGAGAAAACCAGAAAAGAAACAGTTTAAATCTTAGGTTGTTTTTTTTTTATAGCATCCAGGCTTGCAGAATCTAGGGCTTTCGTGCTTAGGCAAAGCACCTAAGACTATTCAGCTAGTCAGATAGCTAGGCATTTTTGACACCATTATTTCTTATTCTACAGAGCACGCAATGGACTTCTTGTTATTGTTTATTATTTCTGTTTTGGTGATGCCTAGGTACAGTAATCGAGTATCACGGCTCCCTTGTGGTAGGCACTCTACAAGCCAGTTTAAAAGAAAACAGTCTCTGCCCAAGTCAGTTACAGTCTTTTTTGTTGCTTACAGATTCAAGTGTAATTCTAGAATGGACACCATTTTTGTCTAGTTTACTGAGTCTGAGAAGGCAGTTATAAATGTGAATAAATTAAATGAATATTGTTTTGCAAAGTCTTTCAGGATTGTCTGCTTTCTAAGTTTCTCCTTAGCACCAAATATGCTTTTCTGCAGCTTTGTTCACTTGCACTGTTCCAAGTTAGGCCTCTTTTGTAATTTTCTGCTCATTTTTCTAATCTCTCTGGATCTCTTTGTATTATTTCCATGTACTGACTTATGTTAACAAGCTCCTCCTAATTTAGACTCATCTGTAAGTTTCAGTAGTATGCTGTTTACTTCCTTTTCTAGATTATTAATGAAGATATTCAGTGGACCTTAAACTTATCCTTACAGTATCACACTAGTTATCTTCCCCCTGCTTGATACAGTTGGCCCAGATTCTCAGCTGCAGACCAGGTGTGCTTAGCTCAGCTCAGAAAGATGGCACTAGCTGACTTCAGACTGCCTTTACGTCCCTCTCCTGATACTGGGGCAGTTCAGTTGCTGGACCAGTCCCTGGAAGAGATTAGAACAGCCTCAGGACTGCTCTGATTTACATTGGCTCTGAAATTTAGGAATGCCGGAGCAGTGGCATGCTTTAGCTTTGTACTCTGCACCAACAGGTAGACGAGTATGAGGCAGGAGCCACAACAGCTGCCTATGCCATTGGAAAGTTCCTCCATGCAGGGTGAATCCTCAAGTGGTCAGACTTGCTGGCTTTACATTGGCCATCTGGTGCAGAGCAGCCTTTGGTCTTTCACATAGGGTTTTTTTTATCATTACATCAGTATATAGTTCTTCAGCACATTTCCAGTACAGGTGATGATGGTATGTTCATATTCAGGCTGATTTTAATTCATGTTGGGAGTAGCAATGAAATGAATAGATTTTTTTTAAAAATGTGTGTGCCTTTGGCTTGACAACTTCCAGGCCAGTTTTTAACCCAAAGCAATGCAAATCTGCTGAGATATTAAATCCCCAAACCAGCATTTATAATAGAAATACAGTAAGCCTCTAACTTTAACGACACTAGCAGGTGTCACCACAATAAAGAAAGCAGCCTCCCCATGAACAAGTATTAGATTAAAGAGATCAATCAATCCGTATATTAAATTCTAGTCCCAGCATGATCACTTTAACTAAAAAAAAAATACTTTAAGTTTCTCTGTATGTACATTGTAACAGGTGAAAGAACTTTTGATTGTTCAATTATTTTTGCAATATCCTAAGAAAATAGGCAATTTTTTTCTGCTGTAGAATCTTTATGTTAATGAGGCAGGAAACATTTGTGACCTGGAGATACAAGTGCACATCTCTTTCAAAGCTTGCTGTAAGCTGTGGTAGTTTTCATGTTGGGCAGGTGGTGAGTCACGGCTCACTACGCTGTCTCCTCCAGGAATACCAAAAAGAAACTGTTTCTGCTTTTGGCCTGTCAAATACTGTAGTATCATCAAGTACTGTATGCTCCTGGGTTGTATGATTAAATATCTATGGAAATAGTGTCCTCTGCCCCTTGCTGTTCTTTCTTTCTTTCTTTCTTTCTTTCTTTCTTTTTGCAGCTAGCCTGCTAAACTGCCACCCATCTCTTTCTTACATTTAGTATTCTGGGAGCTGTCAAAAGTTACTGGATCTGATTCTCCACAGTTTTGCATCTGGTGTTGTTCATTTACAGCTGTATGAAGTGGGTAGAAATTGCTAACAAATCAGAATGGTGGTGTATGACCCCCCTCATGTTGCACACTCACATTGCACAGGGGTAATAACTGTACAACATGCAAAGCAGCTGAGAATCAGGCCCACTAGTCATATGAGAATTCAAAAAACCAAAAAAACCCCAAAATCCGCAGCCTTAACCAATTCTCTGGCTAAGAAAAGCTAGTCTAGTCTCACTGTTACGACCTTCTACTCTGCAGCACAATACATTCCATGTGGTGACACAGGCACTGTCCCTGAAGTATAGTTTGTGAGCCTGATGTGGAATTTCAATAAACTTGGTTTAAAGAGAAAAATTCACTATATTTCTTTTGCCCATTATTCTATCCAGCTTTATACCATTACAGTCCTTTCCATGGCAACCCAGTGTTAGGTCACAGATGTTTGCATTCTGAGTTGAGAAGTATTTATGCAGGAGTAGGCTGAGAATTTGAATCCTATTTGTAGTAGCAGCCTCAAGTCTCAGAGTCACAGGGCCTGATTCTCTTTGGATTTATACCACTGTAAATGAGGAGTAGACCCACTGAAAACAATGAAATTCCACTAGTGTCAGACCAGTTTTCTTGAGGCCAAAACTGGGCACATACTCTTTCCGGATAAAGCACAGCTGATTAAGTAAACCCAAGGGCCAGATGGATCAGTAAATTTATTTGGAGAGCTGTAAAATCTGGTAAGTAGTGAAAAAGTTTGCCAGGATCAACATAATCCCAAATAAAAGTCTATCCATTTTACAAACCCACTATCCAGTTTGACATACTTGGCCACATCAGTTCACTCATCTGCACTATTACAGTTATGTTTTGGAGGGGATTTAGAGCTGGTATGGATCTATTAAGTAACATAGTTAATCAGTAGTAAATATATAGATATTCACATTTGGATCCTCTCCCCTAAGCTCCAAAATAAATTTTAAAATATTATTTTATTAAAATATTTAATTTAAATCAAATATAATATATACAATGCTTGGGAATTTTCCCTGAGGAAAAGCTCCAGGATTAAGTCTTTAATCCTTAAAATGGACCAAGACCTTTTTGGTATCTGAAAAACAAAAAGGTTTCCTAACAATGACAATATTTGCATTTACAAAACATCTTTCAAGCCTCCTTCTCACCCTGTTTTTCAAGATGACATGAACTTCCTGTTCACTTGAGTGATGAGTTCATCATTTAAAAAGTCATGGAAAGTTTATTTAGCAGAACACCAGTTTCACAATGATGAATGATGACTACAAGGCATGTCTGTGAAGACCCCGTTCCAATGCCATTACAATGTAAGATGAGGATGGGGAAAGCAATTTAAGTGTAACTCTATGGAGACTCCATTACCAGACCATTATAACTGCAGGCTAATTGAAGCGCAAGAACAGGCAGAACCCTCCTGCCCTGTTGGTGACACAGTTACAATGCAATAGGAATATGTCAAAATAATTTCAATGCCAGACATCAGATTTTTACCACTATTAATAATATACATATGCAGGTCTGTTTCCTACTTGCCTTACTTATGCAAATAGTCCTATTGAACTGGAATGAGACTGCTTACATGATGTGTGGTGTAGCTTGTCATTGTTGTGTAGGGATGTGACCAGAGAGGCCAACGGTCAGCCTATATTTTGGAAGGCAGGGCTCTGGATAGCAAGGAGCTGCCAGCCACAGTCTACCAGGCTCTGGTTTTTCTAGTGTTTGAGTTGTATTCTGTTTAAATTAAAAAAAAAGTAAGAATCAAACACGAGCTCGCTCTGCCTTAGTAAGCAGAACGTCACCCATAACAGGATCTGACCAACAAAAATTGTTTTGAGATAACGAAGTCTCTAACTTTAACCATAAAAGATTGAAAAATATAAATTAATGTATGGATCCATCCCATTGTGCTTAGGTATTGTAGCAGGCATTGACCCCCTAAGGAGCACCTCAGCAGGATTCTATATATCAGGTGAGCTGCTTAGGCTCATTGGGCCAGATTTTTCAAAGGAATTTAGGCACATACAGATGCACCTAGGCACCTAATGGAATTTTCCAAAATGCCTAAGCAAAATTGCATTGAAAGTTATGCTTATGTGCTTTTAAAAATCCCACCAGGCAACTATCTGCATCTATAAGGCAACAAAAATCTTTTGAAAATCTGTCCCAAGGAGGCTGCATTAATGATACTGCAGTAGCTGGTGGGGGTCTGTGGGTATATTATTTTAACATCTAAGTTGGGGTTTCATTTATATAGCACTGAAAATTCCACATTGCATTTTAGGACAAAGGGCCAGTTCCTCAGCTGTAAACCAGTAGCTTCACTTCAGTGCCATTTTATATCCACTGAGGAGCTGGCCCAAAATGTCCACCTGTATTTGACTTTACAGCGTTATTCCCTTCTATTATTTTTACCTTCCAAATATTTATATAATTGAGTTTATAATCGATGGAGATTCTGTAGCGCCTCTTAATTTAGTATAGACTACCTAAATTCACTATTCTCTTTATAAAGACATTTCACTCAAAGAATGAAATCCAGGCTCCATGGAAGTCAGTGGTAAAACTCACATTAACGTTCATAAGCGCCAGAGTTTCACCCTAATTCTTTTAATAGCCAGTTTATCCTTGGCTTAATTTTTCCATCTGACATGATTTTCCATCTGACACAAGGCCTTTGTAACTTCCCTTTGCTCTGTTCTCTTTTGAATTTTGTTTTAGTCCCTTTTAATCTCCTCTCCCCAAAGAGCAGGGAGCATATATTTCCAACACTTTAAAATAATTAAGATCTATGAGTCCTTGTTCAAGGCTGGTTGCCCGCTGATGTACTTTCTCAATTTCTATAATATCTTTTTCATATTAACGTGACCAATACTGTGCACAGTATTCCAAATGCAGTCTCCTAATCAGCTTCTTAGGCAGCAGTCGGATAATTTTCTTTGACCTTTGTTCAATAGCTCTATTTGTACAACTAACAATTTTGTTTGCTTGTTTAACTGTTGGTTTAGTGTTTTCTCTGCCACTACTGTCAGATCTTTCTCTGGCTTGGTGTCTTATCTGAATACCTTTATGTGAAAACCAGTCCATTAGCTAGCCTGAAATATTTATGTTTATGGATGTCTGACATTTTTTTAAGAAGATCTGATTTGTTGACTATGGGCCTAATCCTCTTTCCATGGAAAACAATGGCAAAACTCTGACTGACTTAATTGGAGCCTAGATGTAAAGTCATGGGGCTATCAAGGATGAGAAGCTAGGATTATGAAGTAGGGTTTACTAGAGAATGGAATTGCCTCTCTTTTGGCAACAGGCATTTAGAACTCTCCCTGTTGTTTCCTTTATTGTTAAATCAATGCCCTCCCAGCTTCTCTATGAGTGGCTAGCACAGAGCACGGTTAACTCTATGTACACTTTCATTCACTCCTCTCCAGAGAATGTTGAACTTTTGCTACTAGCATTAAACATTAATGTTATGTTCTTGCAAGAGGAGAGGTGAATTGACTGTTTCACATACAGAATTGTGTCCTAAACGTCTATTTGGTGTCAGCTATGTCCCAGCTTACCCCCGCTGCAATTGTTTCCTATTTTTCATTTTACAGCTCGAACATTATAACTTCCTAATGCAAGGGGGTGTTTTTAATGTTTTTTGTGCTTGTGAATGTTGTTGGATTAACAGCCTAGGAGACCAAAAATCTTTTAGCCACACAATAGGCAGAGCAAGAACAATGGTAGAGCAAACTTCTACGTGCTGCCTACATATGGGTCTGGCAGGGCCCTCTGTAGGGAAAAGAGGATAGGTCAGCCTCCATACTCATCCAACCCTTGGTCTTTCTGCTGAGATGCACAACAAGGATACCAATTAGCATTATGTTTTTTGTTCTGTTTTTAGATGGGCATCTGTCTACTGGGAACTGATTTGGGACCACCAATCCCATTTTACTTAGGACTCCAGACAGCCATCTGCTGGACATAGCTTTCCATCACTACTAACCAGGGCTGTATTTGACCTTTGTTCAATAGCATACAAAGTGTATATTTTAACTAACATTTCATTGCTTTGCCGAAGTGCAGAAAGGTCTTCCCCTCTAACACTTTAACCTATTGAAAAATAATGGTTGCTCCAAACCTTCCTTTGTCTAGTTCATGCCACAAAGAGACAGATCAGAATGAGTGCATATTTGAAATGGCACATTGCAAGGCAGAAAACAGCCATCTCTGTGGTAGGTATAACCCCCCCACCCCAACAACCATGTCTTTGTGACAATTGTACAGTGCCATTCTGAAATGCACATGCTAAGGAGGAGCAGAAATATTTTATCTTGGACATATCAAGCCCCATCACCAATAACATCTATAATGATTTCAGATGAGATGTGGGCAACAGATTCCTATATACTGAGATTCAGAAATACTGGTCCAGATCCTCAGTGTAAATCAGCATAACTATATTGAGTTTACACCAGCTGAGGAGATGGCCATTGACTTGAATGGAACTAAGCCGATTTATACCAGCTGAGGTTCTGGCCCACGTGGGCCTGATCCTGGAAGATATAGTGCTCCTTCATTTGCCACTGACTTCAGTGACAGTACTCAGCATCTTGCACAATACAGTCTCTGGTCTTCTTCTCTGTTCTTTAGCCTTTATCTCTTGATCCTTCTCTCTAACTAGGCTTTCTCTTTACTATGATTGAAGCATTTTAGTCTTCCTTACTAAAGAAATCTGTAATAGTAACAAACACTTTTAATAATATATTCTGTACATTTTGGGATGCCAGTGCATGCATAGTGTTGTTTTCTATATGATTTTTCTATATGATCGTATTTAGATATGTCCATTATATATCTATATCTATTTAAAATTCAATAAAATTTATTCAGAGAAGGAGAGTGCCAGATGCTAACTTTAACACAAAAAATAAATCAAATAAAGATATAATTAGCAGAGGGAAAAATCAGGGAAATAACCTTCTGGAAAATAACACAGGAATCGGTAGAAGTGTACCAGCATTCGAATGCATTAGTGTGTTTCCATCTTATATTTATATTATCTATATGCT
Organism: Chelonoidis abingdonii; assembly: GCF_003597395.2. Taxonomy (NCBI): domain Eukaryota; kingdom Metazoa; phylum Chordata; order Testudines; family Testudinidae; genus Chelonoidis; species Chelonoidis abingdonii. Next base: position 71,055,147 of record NC_133770.1, read on the forward strand.
TTTGTAGCCAGCAACACAAAGCTTGTGTGCTGTAATTAGCATCCTTTCTGCAGTGAATTGTCATGTTCTACCATTGCTAATGAATGTGGAGAAGGTGTACCTGCTGTAAACTGTTGCCGAGGAAAAAAAAAGCCAAACCTCTCACTATTATTACTAGAACATGATTTCTTTCTTTCTTTTTTTTTGAAAAATGCCTCTCTTATTACCTGCGGTAGTTGCTGAACACTAGCATGCTATTTTGTTGGTTGCACTGCCCTCAGAGACTGCACATTTGAATCCCATTTGTAGCAGCAGTGCCAGTGCTGGGATTCAAAGTCAGACCCTCTTAGGGTTACAGCCCTGCAGCTACTCCTGCGTGAGTGGAAGCCTCTTAATGCTTCTGGCATCAGAGACTAGGGCTGATAAAGAGACAAGGTGATCTAAAGAGAGTACACACAGAATTTTTTTTTATATTTTTCTTACCAGAAAGATTAAGGAGATAAGAGTAGGTTGATATTTGATGAATTGATTCTATTCAGAGGAGTGCTATCATTTTTATGTCCTTTTTGAAAACGCACCCACAGTGTCTGAATTCCCATTAATGCAAAGTTCAGATAAAGCTGATGAAAAGCAGCTGCCATCTTGATAGTTGCCATGGCAGATGGCATCAGCCTTTATGCTTTTATCAGTATTAGTATCAGAACACACTCTGTGTTCCAAGCTGAGATAAAAATCATTGAAGCTGTACCTGGAACAGGCAGATCAACACTGCAGGTCCTACTCAGTTTTGAATCTTTTCAGAGCAGTCTGCATAAAAGCTAGAGACAACACATTCTTGTTATTCATTAGTTCAACAATGCTGATAGTATTTTGCAAACTTCACAGATGAAGCAGCCTTTCCAAAGAACTGCTGCTTCCCTTCCTGCGGCTCTCCCACCCCCAGGAATGTTCAGGATTTGACAAAAAAACACAAAACAAACAACCCCCCCACCACACACACAGAGAAACACTTTACAGTAAGTGAACAATGCACCACAGTGACCTTCCTCCTTGATTAACCTGTCTGCACTAAATCCGAGCAAGCCTGTCATGATTCATGATATTAAGAACAGGAGAATAGCAAAGGAATTAATAACCATGAGCCATGTACTGAGAAGATACTGCACAGCCAGGGCTTCAACGGGTTTATTACGCTGATATTGTGAATCTTGCCTTGAAGCCCTCCTCCATGTAGCTTGCCGCTGGTATGAAGTGACACATGTTGGTGGCACAGCTCTGAAGCCCTACTTCAACCTGACAGTCCTGGCCTCAAGCCAAGTGATTGGAGCAGCATGTACTGTGGCCTGCATGGCCCCCTTTTCTTCTGACTCCACATTGTGATAACTGCTCCATCAGAAGAAGTGACTTACACAATGTTAAAGCTTCAACACCAGCTCTTTAGTGCATGTTTCAAACCATACTGACAAATCTCCCCATTCCCTTTCCCTCTCCCACTCCTCATTTCCCCTCATAGTTATGCAGATAGTTATTTTTGGTAACAATGTTGCTTGATAAATAGAGGGGTTGTGAGATCTCAAGTTATTATGCAAGCGTTAGCGACACAGGCTGGTAAACCATTTGGCTGTTGCATCAGTGCTGAAATGAATAATAGCAAATGGGAGGAGGGCATGGGAGTTATTTTACATGACACATATATATTTAAATATAGCATTAAAATAACGTTAAAGATTTGGAGCCATTATAGTTTCTTGTACTGACTCTCAAACCCTTCTGGGAGTGATTTTTTAAATTCGCTATTCTTTCTTTTCCCTTTTTTCTCAGCAGGGTGGCAAGGAAAACTTCTATGTCTGGGTAACCCCCTGTTTGGAACAGGCAGGTTGTGATTCAGGTCCTTCTAGAATCTCTGTGCATTGACCAGGGGACATGTGCAAAATGTGAATCCAGTTCTGGGTTTGGATTTTGAAGTTTGGGGGCCTTCTAAACCAGCGTTTCAGTTTGGGCCCATTCCTAGTTAAAAGAGACAAACCTTAAATTAGGGATGGATAAATGGGTATAAATAAAATAAGAACTGACATGGACCTCAGCCTGTAAAGCTCAAGACAAGACTCAAAAGAATATGTGGGGAACCGAGAAAATTCAGCTACTAGCTTATTTTTAAATTAATGCTTAGTTTTTATCCGCTCTGCAGGACGAGAAGTGGAAGAGCCAGAAGAACATTATAAGCCAGAAAGTCCTCCTAGCACAGTAATTGCTGGCCCAACTGCAAGTTGGAAGAATCAGAAGTGTTGTTAGACTTCTTATCTGATTGTGTTTGTTTTATTGTATTGTGGTGGTAGCTAGCAGGACTGGGGCCCCATTGTTGCTGTACACACATAAAGAAAAGATGGTCCCTGTGCAAAAGAGCTTACAATCCAAGAGCCTTGTCTACAGTCTTTTGAAGTCAGTGGGAGTCTTTACACTGACATCAGTGAGTTTTCAATGAGACTAAGTATATGACAAGAAACAATATGTGAATACAACGAAATGGGGGAGCACAAAATAGCAGCAAGATTATTATAATTAACATAAGAAGAAGTCGTCACAACACACCAGCTGTCTAGCTATTGTCAAGCATTTTGTAGACATCACAGCACAGGTGAGTTTTAAGGAGATATTTGAAGGAAGATAAAGTAGTGGGTTTGCAGAATTTATACTTTGCAACAAATTTTGCATGGATTTAAGGGGGGAGGGTAAGATGACATTTATCCAGCCAGAGAGGAGGAGGTTGCAGTAGTCAAGATGTGAGCTGTAATTCAAAAGGTTACTGTGAGGGTTATTCAAACTGAACCTCCAAATCTTTGCCCATCATTTATCTGATTAGAATTCTCAAAAGCCAAGAATTTTAGAATGCAAATCCTGAATTCCTTCTCCTCCTCCTTTCCCTCCCACTGCTTCCTTAGCGCTGAAGAAAGTGGCTGCTATCATACACCATACAGACTACAGCAGAAGAGAATCCGAATGTCATGGCATTTGTCAGTTTCATCTATAGATCTAGCAACCACAGTGATGAGCACACAATAGAAATATAGGCAGATCTTATTTTAAAAACTGACTTAGTAAATTGAGGCTACAAAAAAGATGTGTGCTGCCATTAGTTCCAGTTGCAATACTAACCCTTGTACATGCACACTTGTATATTATGAATTTGTTGGGAGACGGTGCATGTTTGGGGATGGAAAGATGGTTCTGTGAGTAAGACTCAGAATTAAGAGTCAGATGATCAGGATTCTAGGCCCAGCTCTGTCACAAACTTCCTGCATAATTTTGAACAAGTCACTGAGTCTCAATTTTCTCATCTGTGAAATGGGGTGATTAGTTCATGAGATATGCAGAAGGTTTAGCAACCTCATTTAAATACCTGTTAGACTGCAGTTGACCTCCAAAAACCTACCAGCATAATTGACACTGTAACTGTTCCCCTTGCTGCTGGTCTCAGCAAAGAGAATAGATAGAATGATCCGTGGAGACTGAATTTCCATCTCATGCTCACAGCTGGTTTTTCCAGAGAGGAACTGAGTCAGTTGGCAGGGTGTGTCCCAGGCTGTCTCCATTAGGTGGATAAAGAGCTGTTCACCTGCCGCTTTTCACCATCTGGAAACGCACTCCCATGCAAGCGAGAGACTTTAGAGGACCACAAACAGCCACATCTCGGTTCATTCCAGTGGGTTTATGGTTTGTCTCATTCTTTGGCGTGTTTACAAACCATAATGGACAAAATTCAGACATGGAGTCATTGATGATTCTAGCTGTAACTGGGTACCAGGGTATCCCTTGGGTGTTCATGTGTTGTTGAAACATACATCCGTGTGTTTTAGTATGGGGCTGTGGCTAGACACGCTTTGGAAAGAAGTCAATAAAGATCTCTGAAAATGCTGGGATTGCAAAGAGTGTTTCTTGCCAGAAAGATGATAAAGGTGCAACCTGGAGGGTGGGTGAGGAATGAAAGAAATTCCCCCTGTCCCAGCAGGGAGGGGGCTGATTTTGTTGCCTGAAAAGCCAAGGGCCCCCATCATATCCTTAGGAAATGGGGCCCTACAGACTTGCAGTGAGCTCTCCACTAGGGGATGACTGGAGGGAGAATTTGGGCCAGGGATGATGGCAAACCCTTGAGAGTAGTGAGGGTGTGTGTCAAAAGACATGGATGGAGCTTGGCCTCATCCCCTGGGATTTGAAGGACATGGCTGGGTTATTAGGAGTTAGGATTTAACAGCATGGGCTCAGAATGTGTTCGGTAACCAACATATTCAAGAACTTGTGCATCAGCACGGCAGTGCAGGCATTAACATGTGCTACAGTGGTTAAACTGAAGTCTAGAAACTCCTCTGGGCTTCTACTCAACCAGCTTAACACGTGCTAAACGCAGCTTGCCTGGCCTATGCTAGAGTTATTGAGCGTGCTCACTAAGACTTTCCACCAACAGCCCTTTAAACCCTAGTCTAGACCAAGCCCTGGCTGCTAATGTAGGGCAAAGATATTCAGGTTCTTCTTCACACAGTGCACAGTCAACCTGTGGAACTCCTTGCCTGAAGAGGTTGTGAAGGCTAGGTGTATAACAGGGTTTAAAAGAGAACGAGATAAATTAATGGAGGTTAAGTCCATTAATGGCTATTAGCCAGGATGAGTAAGGAATGGTGTCCCTAGCCTCTGTTTGTCAGAGGGTGGAGATGGACGGCAGAATAGAGATAACTCAATCATTATGTGTTAGGTTCACTCCCTCTGGGGCACCTGGCATTGGTCACCGTCGGTAGACAGGATACTGGGCTGGATGGATCTTTGGTCTGACCCAATATGGCTGTTCTTATGTTCTTATGTTCTAAAGATTTACTATACTTTTCTCACAACCATTGAGAAGCTAAATTAATTCATGTTTGTAAAAAGCACTGAGCACCTTGGTGCAACTAAATTGCAAAACATCATTAGGGAAAGTCTGAATAATTTGGTCTATTTCTTTATTAGTTTTCAAAACA